>NC_134688.1:417062856-417362856 GCF_050947455.1 Rhinoderma darwinii
GGCACAGGTGCAGTCGGGGTCGCAGCTGGAGCGCAGCTGTACGGGCGTCTGTCTTCTCTTCATGCATCTTGTGCGCTGTGGTCAGAAGAAGTCGCTAGGACCCCGCAGATGTCTGTGAGTGGATGGAAGCAGCAGCAGCAGTGAAGGGCAGCACTGAGCATGCGCGGATTGAGGCTTCTAGCTTGCTGCTCGGTTAGTTACTGATATAAACAGCTGGAGGTAGTGGAGCACACAGAATGCATGCATGCGGGCACACAACACTGCGCGACTACTGAGTAGCTCTCACCCTGTGTGTGGGCACGAGAGGCTGGCATGGGATGCCATTCGGAGCTGGATTTAACCTGTCATTCTGCATAGCCTATTGGAGTGTTACTTTTTCCTCCTCCTATATCTCACAGGTAAGTTTTATGTGGTTACATCCCTGTGTCTCGTACGTCTGTGGATTCCAGCGGTCTCTTCCCTGTGAACTTGATGCTAATTCATTGACTGTTGCATTTAAAATGTTTTTCCACGATATTGTAGCACAAGATGCCACTTTTACACAGAACTCTCTTATACTGTATTGGAAGAGATTTCATCATGTACTCTAGAACCCCACTAGAGGATTGGGGTTATAGTCCATTGCATCTTAATTCCTTTCCCAGTGTACAAATATTGCATGAAATATTGGATGTGCCTCTTAAACATTTTACATGTATAATAAATTCCTCTTTGATATGAAAATGTCTCAGCTGTGGTTAAAAAGTCTCACAATGTCCTTCGGAGTATGTCCTACATGAGAACACTTCACAGCAGTCATTTGCTGTCCTATATTTACAATACTTTTGTGTACTTGAAAATGTTGCAGAATGTTTTATGTTTACATGGCCTTAAAAAGTTTTAGCCGTAAGTGTCCCAAACAACATCAAAAAGTCTCAAACTGTTTTATATATATATATATATATATATATATATATATATATATATATATATATATATATATACAAGGAAATTTGCCATATCTAAAGACTAAACTATAGTATTTCCCCCAGATTTCATAAACCGGCAGAATGGGATGGAGAACCCTATTTAGTAATATTGTATTGAGCATTTAGATTGAAGTTCAGTATCTATCTTGTGTCACTAGAGATGTTTTACTTCTATACTCTGTCTTTTCCTGTTGAATCAGCTATTGACCCATTGTAAGTATATTCCAACTCCTCACCGTCATGGAGCCCGCAGATTGTTCCCAGTCAGTGGCAGGCACAGTCAGCTCCTTGTATTTCCTATTCCCATCCATTTCAGTCATTACCTTCCCCGGTTTCCAATGTGTGACTGTTCATTATGCAAAAGGCTATATACAGTACATGACTGACTATATAAATAGAATGCAAATGATAATTGCAGATCATGAGCGCACCAGGCAAATAACTGGGGCTTGGGAATAGAAATTGTTTAAATGCAGTTATTTTTATGCCTCACAAGGGACAATTTGCCTTTTTTTCTTTTCATCGTTTGCGTTGTGGGAGTTCTGTTTCTTTAAGGAGTGCAGGGAGCAGTACAATAATACATGTGAATGTAACCCATTCTGAATGGCTAAGTAACCCCTTATGTGCTAGGAAGAGAACACCAGTCCTTAGCAAGCCTCCTCAGTGCCAAGATTTTATCTCCGTCCTTTTATTTGATTATTTATGATCCCAATCCACGTTATGTTTATATATAATGTTTATGCATTCAAGCACATTATGGAGTACCCAAAGTTTTTTTTCATTTGACTGAGGTTTAGTCATTGACGAATAATAATGTGTAATATATCTTTCAAACCCAAGTAGATTTCTGTGCTATACTTGCTAAAAATGCTTCGAAAAATCCATAATTTTTTAAATTGTTTAAAAAAACATTGACTAGCAGAGAGGGCATCCATTAAGTCATTGTTCTAAATCATATTTAATCCCTCCATTACGTGTAGATTTTGATTTAGTGTTTCTGGGCAAGACTGTAAATTAACCTTCTTAAACAGTATATGTAAAAAATGATCCGGCAACATGAATTATAGCACAAAAAATATATTACCAATATATAATGAGCTCAAAGTGCCAGTCTGAAATTGCCTTACGGAAAGTTCTACAATGAGAAATGATAATAATATGCATTAATTTGCTTCTTGCCCTGAGAAAACAGAATATTATGGTGTGACAGTGACAAAGAACATGACTAGTATTCTGGGAAAGTTCCTTTTTCAGCATAAACTTATTCTTTTGACATTATTATAATGATTGTTTATTACTATGGAGCTTTTGATCCTTTAATAAATTTAGTTCTGTAATATATAGCAAGCAGCAGTGCACATGTGATATCTGTGGATCTACATAGAAGTGCTAGTAAATTTACTACCTTATCTTGACATTGCAATGAGCCATCAATATAATCCCAAAGAGTTTAATGACAAATTCAGCTCTGCTACAAACACGTGTTCTTACTTTTATTTGTATGACTTCCCCTTTAAGGCATATTCACTTATAATTTGACTAGGTGGTACTTTATTATGTATCTGCTTCACAACAGTGGAAAGAAGGTTCAGCTTGTCTCTAGAGTCAAGCTACAGATTGTGCCTTTAAGTTCTTGGGATCCCCTTCTGAGAAGTATTCCCAACTGAACTCCTCATTGCTTTGTTTTCCTTTAAGTTTCTTTAGGAGCTGTAGGCTTATTGTTTGGAAAGATCAATCATGCACTCAATGTAACCCCCTCAGTCCAATGGTAGGTGGCAGCCCATGAGCTATTGAACACCTTTATGCTGTCAGTCGCTTAGTGTTTTCAGTTTACATTACATTTAAGTTACATTGATGGTGTTAAGTGTAGAATAGTATTGGTTAGAATAAAGTTAGAAGAAGTTAAATATTCCAGATATAATTTCACTATTTTCTTACCTGTAAAGGCCCTGTGTTCACACATTCCCGAGAATTCATTTCTCAGTATGTGAATAATTATTCTAGTGGGTTACTTAAAAGCTTAAAGAGCACCTGCCGCTTTTGTTTTATTTGTGCCTTTGAGAAATTAAAGTAATTGTGTCTTTAAGAAACTTTGGCATTCACATAATTTAAAAAAAATCAAGGACAAGGGTTTGCATGGAATAATGTGTCTCAGATACTGGATACATTCCAAAAGTCAATCTGTTCTCCCTAATCAGAAAAAAAAATAGGGCTATCTAGCGTTATTGCCTGGGAGTGCACCAGCAGGACTAGCGCTTCTTCAGGAGAGCCCACACAGCATCAGGTTTTTCAAAAAAGGCATCCACATTTATGAGAATTCCTAAAAATAATGAGCTCTTAATACCCCTGGCGAGCCATTGTTGTTGTCGGCGGAAATTTTCCTTGGCCATACATTTATAGTATTAGACGCCATGCGATCTATAAATGGGCTGGGTAGGCCAGAGAGGAAACTGATCTCCTACAGCGGTTCTCAGCTCTGACTTGATGAAACAACTTTTAAGAAACAAGAGAAACCTGGATCAAGGTCTGTGTAGACCACTAGTAAAACGTTTGTCTGAGGGGGGGGGGGGGTAGAGAGTAATATGTACACAATACTTCTTACATTTTAGCTAAATATTATCATCATACAGTGCAAAACTACAGTACGATACAGTGGCCATATAATACTGTCATATAGTGTGTATATTATAGTGCCATACAGTGAAAACACAACAACACCGTAATATACTTGCTATGTAATGCTCAAATATTGATTCTATATGTTGCTAAAAAATACTAGAGCTAATACCATGACATAAGTTTAGTCCATGGTTAGGACATGATAGTAGGGACCCTTAGGTGGTGGAGGCCTCGGGGCAAATGCTCTTTTTGCCTATTCTATTATATGTCCCTGGTCATAATTTTTTTAAGATGCCCTTATAACGTTGTACTAGAAGGTGCAGTGGTATCCACTAAACAGTCCCCTTAAATGCCAATTGGGTGTTTGGAAAATAATTTGCCACATATGTCCCTCATCTCTAAGCTATGTGACATTGGCTATCGAGAATGCATCCCTGGCTATGTAGAACTAGGTAATGCCCAGTTTGCAAGTAGTCTGGGGGGAGGACTACTCTTTCTGGCCATGTTTGCTATTTGGGGTGGGGGAGGAGATGAATGTATTTACTATTTTTTACTACATTTGTTCCCACTGATTCAGGTATCTACAGGGGGCCTGCCCAGGTTCCCTTTATGGGCAATAATTTCAAATAAAAATGAGCTCATAAATAGAAGTACTAATTCTATCCAGTAACATACATGTAAAAACTTTCAGAAGCTTAGTAAATAAAAATATGAATATTCTAGTAAGACATTAGAATTAGTTTCACTATCCTGAAAAGTCCAATTACAAGAAACTGATATAGAATGTCAAACATCTTAAAGAGGCTCTGTCACCAGATTTTGCAACCCCTATCTGCTATTGCAGCAGATAGGCGCTGCAATGTAGATTACAGTAACGTTTTTATTTTTAAAAAACGAGCATTTTTGGCCAAGTTATGACCATTTTTGTATTTATGCAAATGAGGCTTGCAAAAGTCCAAGTGGGCGTGTTTAAAGTAAAAGTCCAACTGGGCGTGTCTTATGTGCGTACATCGGGGCGTTTTTACTACTTTTACTAGCTGGGCGTTCTGATGAGAAGTATCATCCACTTCTCTTCAGAACGCCCAGCTTCTGGCAGTGCAAACAGCGTGTTCTCGAGAGATCACGCTGTGACGTCACTCACTTCCTGCCCCAGGTCCTGCATCGTGTCGGACCAGCGAGGACACATCGGCACCAGAGGCTACAGTTGATTCTGCAGCAGCATCGGCGTTTGCAGGTAAGTCGATGTAGCTACTTACCTGCAAACGCTGATGCTGCTGCAGAATCAACTGTAGCCTCTGGTGCCGATGTGGCCGACACGATGCAGGACCTGGGGCAGGAAGTGAGTGACGTCACAGCGTGATCTCTCGAGAACACACTGTGTGTCTGCACTGCCAGAAGCTGGGCGTTCTGAAGAGAAGTGGATGATACTTCTCGTCAAAACGCCCAGCTAGTAAAAGTAGTAAAAACGCCCCAATGTACGCACATAATACACGCCCAGTTGGACTTTTGCAAGCCTCATTCGCATAAATACAAAAATGGTCATAACTTGGCCAAAAATGCTCGTTTTTTAAAAATAAAAACGTTACTGTAATCTACATTGCAGCGCCTATCTGCTGCAATAGCAGATAGGGGTTGCAAAATCTGGTGACAGAGCCTCTTTAAATTCCTGACATCGGAACTCTTACAAACTACATTGGTACATTGTAATAGTTTCTCAGTTAAAATGTACATTTTATTTTTGGGCATTAAGGACCTTTATTAAGCATGAGTCTATAACATTCCCCAACTTACAACAGTTGTAGTGAGGGGAACTCGATTGCACCTTTTGTTAAATATCTCCTCCGAGTAAATATTCTGTTGTCATGGAGACGGCTTCATTCTCAATCTTTTCTTGCACATTAGTGAATTGTACCAGAAGGACTGTAGGGCTGTAGGGTTCACTCCTAAAACTTGATAAAGTAATTCATGGACATATGAATAACATATTCCTCCTGAAATCATGTATACGTATGTATGCAAAAGAACTGAATGTGTTGAGGCGTATTGCACACAGTATTTTGGTTTTATTTGAGGAAATAGTTTCTATAATTATATTGCTCATTTTCTAATCTGTTTAATAGAAGGTTTGTGTTTCGTTTATTGAGTAAGGTGCACTGATCTATTCCCTAAAATGATGACTGCAAGACCAGCAGAGGATCCATACACACTTGTATACAGAATGGGCCTCCTAGAGGCAGCTGTGAGGCACCAAGAATTTGACAACATTGATAGGGAGGAGTAGGATCAGTGCGCTGAAGAAGTGAAACCTCAATCCATAGTCTAATGTATTAGAAGCACAAAATTTAATTATAAAAAAACCTGTTTTTTTAAGAAAAAATAATTAGTGGGCTATACATTAACTATTTGTTTTATAACTCATTGAGTTAGTCTCTATTTACACAACAGGGTCCAACTGACATTTTGGTCCGTTTTTCTCGGCCGTTTTGCATCCGTTCCGTTTTTGTTCCAGGCCATGTTTTCGTTTTTAACGCCCGGTTTTGACCCGTTTTGCATCAGTTTTTTGTCCGTTTTGAAAACAAATGAATTTCATTTGTTAAATTTTTTAGCCACACACTGCCCTCTGTAGATACTGCCACACAGCCCCCTGTAGATACTGCCATAGTCCCCCTGTAGGTAGTACCACACAGCCCCCTTGTACATAGCGCCACTGTAGGAGACTGCTCCAGGAGAAGTCCCGGACTTCACTGTCCATATATGGATAGTGACGTCATAGACTGCTCCAGGAGCGGTCCCTTACTTCACTGTCCATATACAGTATGGACAGTGACTTCTCCTGGAGCGGAATCACCGGACACAGCTGTGTCAGGGACGGCTGTGACCATGGATTCCACTTCAGGAGAAGTCCCTGACGTCACTGTCTATATATGGACTGTGAAGTCAGGAACTTCTCCTGGAGCGGAATCACCGGCCGTTGTGGCCGGGGATTCCGCTTCAGGATTAGGGGACTACTCCAGGGAAAGTCCCTGACTTCTCCTGGAGCGGAATCCCTGGCCACAGCTTCAGCCGAAGCTGTGGCCGTGGATTAGTGATTACGCTCCTATAGGGAGCAAAAAATCTCCTCCTCCTGCTCCTCACATGCACTTCGCACCATGAGGAGGACAAGGGAGCAAGCAGCAGAAAGCATGGCCATCACTCGGATAACATCCAAGTGACAGCCGTGTTTTACACAGCCCCATAGACTTCTATGGGAGCCGTGCAGCCGGGAGAACGGCCCGAAATAGGGCATGTTCCATTCTTTGACGGCCTGGTAAACAGCCGTGTGATTGCTCCTACTGCGTCCAGTGGCGGATTAAGTAGACTATGGGCCCTGGGCTGTTACCCAAACTTGGGCCCCCCCTTGCGCACCGCCGCCCTGCCGCGCCGTAACTATTTTTAACAATACCTTTTTGGGCAAGCATTAACAAATGGGTGTTACGGATTCCCCTTGTCACAGGGCTGTGTCCCTACATACTGACAGTATCACACTGTGCAGGGACACATCCTCCTGACAAGGGGAATTGTCTATCAGTCCTGGACTGCAGAAAGACTTTTTGTGAAATACAAGGATTTCCTATAATAAAAATGTCAGGAGAGGTGACAGATTCTCTATAAATCTAGTGACTCACATGTGACGACGTCTCAGATTCTGGTAGTTTTTTTCCTCTTTTCTTCTCCATCCGGTCCAGAGCACATGACGACTTCTCCCGGCCATGACTGATTTCTGAAGAATTTGCCACTCAGCTGTCTTCGACTCCTCACTTTTCCAACATTTCCACATCTATAAATGAAAATAAAGTTATCATGGTGCCACATACTGTACCCCTAAATATAATAGCACCAAACACTGCGCGCCTGAATATAATAATACCACACACTGTAAAACTCCACATACACACAGCACCCTGTACATAGTGCCACACACAGCCCCCTGTAGATATCACACATCCCCCCCGTAGAGAGAGTTACACACAGCCCCCTATAGATATAAATGAATATCCCCCCCAAACGGAAATCTTTAGCAAAGTTTCCATTACCATTGAGATCAATGGTGATGCAAACGGAAGCTAAGATTTCCATTTGCCTTTATGTTGAGGGGTTAACCAGATGGAACCCCTCAATGGAAAGGCAGCGGTGTTGTGAACAGGGCCTTAGATACAGGGCCCCAGATACAGGGCCCATGTGCATGTGTGATACTGTTTGTTGGATCCTGTATCTAAGCCTAATGTAGGCTTAGATACAGGATCCAGCAGACAGTATGCTTATGCAGTATAAGCTGGGGTATCTAAGCCTAAGGGTATGTGCACACACACTAATTACGTCCGTAATTGACGGACGTATTTCGGCCGCAAGTCCCGGACCGAACTCAGTGCAGGGAGCCGGGCTCCTAGCATCATACATATGTACGATGCTAGGAGCCCCTGCCTCTCCGTGGAACTACTGTCCCGTACTGAAAACATGATTACAGTACGGGACAGTTGTCCTGCAGAGAGGCAGGGACTCCTAGCATCGTATATAACTATGATGCTAGGAGCCCGGCTCCCTGCACTGTGTTCGGTCCGGTACTTGCGGCCGAAATACGTCCGTAAATTACGGACGTAATTAGTGTGTGTGCACATACCCTAACACACGGTAGGCTTTAAAGGTTTAAACATTGATGGCCTATCTTCAGTATAGGCCATCAATAGCTGATGGGTTGGGGTCAGACACCCGGGACCCCCGCCAATCAGCTGTTTTGAAGGGGTTGCAGCCGCTCTTACGAGTGCTGCTTCCCCTTCATTTCCCGCACTTTCTCACACTGTGAATCGCAGACACGTCCGTGTCCACGATTCAGAGTGAGAAAGTGACCGGAATGAAGGGGAAGTAGCGCTCGTACGAGCCTCTGCAACCCCTTCAAAACAGCTGATTAGTGGGGGTCCCGGGTGTCTGACCCCCAACCCATCAGCAAGACGATAAAATTAAACTTACCTCCTCTTCGGCCGCTGGTCCTCACTCCATCAACTGTAGGGCATAGGCCCCAGTTACTATAGTAACTTTTCATTGATGTGTGAATGTGGCTGCCGCTAGCACCGGGGCCCCCTCCGGTGCTAGTGACGCCACACCGGGCATGAGGGGGGCCGTGCGATCATGTGTGGTTCGGTCGGCCATGGGCCCCCCGGGAGACTTGGGCCCCGGGCGGCCGCCCGCACCGCCCTAATGATAATCCACCACTGACTGCGTCACATGGCCAGGAAGCCCTGTCGTATGAATAGGGCCTTAAGAATTACATGCTGTCTAATCGTACCCACGGATAACACATTGCAATATCCTAATGAGTTGTGCCAAAGGTTAAACTCCGGTCTGCTTCTTAGACATACTCATCATCATCAAATCTGTACGTCTCAAGCTACGGTATCTATACACCATGTTCCAAATTATTATGTACATTGGATTTAAGTGTCATAAACATTTAATTATTAGTTTTTCAATGAAACTCATGGATGGTATTGGGTCTTAGGGCTCTTTGGATCATTGTAATCGATCTCAGACACCTGTGATAATTAGTTTGCCAGGTGTGCCCAATCAAAGGAAAACTACTTAAGAAGGACGTTCAACATTATTAAGCAAGCCACAGGTTTCAAGCAATATGGGAAAGAAAAAGGATTTCTCTCCTGCCGAAAAGCGTGAAATAGTGCAATACCTTGGACAAGGTATGAAAACATTGGATATTTCAAGAAAACTTTAGCGCGATCATCGTACTGTGAAAAGATTTGTGGCTGATTTAGAGCACAGACGAGTTCGTTCAGATAAAGGCATAATGAGGAAGGTTTCTGCCAGACAAAATAATAGGATTAGGAGAGCAGCTGCTAAAATGCCATTGCAAAGCATCAAACAGGTATTTGAAGCCGCTGGTGCCTCTGGAGTCCCGCGAACCTCAAGCTGTAGGATCCTCCAGAGGTTTTCAAGTGTGCATAAAGCTATTATTCGGCCACCCCTAAACAATGCTCACAAGCAGAAACGGTTGCAGTGGGCTCAGAAATACATGAAGACTCATTTTCAAACCGTGTTGTTTACTGATGAGTGCCGTGCAACCCTGGATGGTCCAGATGGATGGAGTAGTGGATTGTTGGTGAATGGCCACCATGTCCCAACAAGGCTGCAACGTCAGCAAGGAGGTGGCGGAGTCATGTTTTGGGCTGGAATCATGGGGAGAGAGCTGGTAGGCCCCTTTAGGGTCCCTGACAGTGTGAAAATGACCTCTGCAAAGTACGTAGAGTTTATGACTGACCACTTTCTTCTGTGGTACAAAAAGAAGAACCGTGCCTTCCGTAGCAAAATTATCTTTATGCATGACAATACACCATCTCATGGTGCAAAGAATACCTCTGTGTCATAGGCTGCTATGGGCATAAAAGGAGAGAAACTCATGGTGTGGCCCCCATGTTTCCCTGACCTCAACCCTATTGAGAACCTTTTGGAGCATCCTCAAGCAAAATATCTATGAGGGTGGGAGGCAGTTCACATCAAAACAGAAGCTCTGGGAGGCTATTCTGACATCCTGCAAAGATATTCAAGCAGAAACTGTGCAAATACTCACAAATTCAATGGATGCAAGAATTGTGAAGGTGATATCAAAGAAGGGGTCCTATGTTAACATGTAACTTGGCCTGTTAAGTTTTTTTTGATTGAAAGAGCTTTTGATTTCTGTAAATATGACCTCCTGATGCTGCAAATTCAACAAATGACCATTTTGGTTCTCTTTACAACTTTAAAATGTTTTGATCTCTGTTGTGCATAATAATTTGAAGCAGTGCATGTTGAGTTTTTTACTTCTGAAAAAAATCTGTTCTCATTAGGAGATGTGTTCAATAAAATTCGCATTATACGCCAACGGTTGATGGCTTGAAGATTATACTGACTGTCATTTGCATCGACTATTTAGGAAAATCAGCGAAAAATAACATTTGCATAATAATTTGGAATGCAGTGTAGACATTAACCACTTAACGACCAAGAATAATTTTTGTTTTTTTCACTGTCGCACTTCAAGAGCCGTAGCTCTTTTATTTTTCTGTTGCTTTAGGCTTGTTTTTTGCAGGACAATGTGTAGTTTTCATTGATACTATTTTAGGGTACATGGGACTTATTGATTAACTTTTATTTTTTGGGACACCATTCACCCGGCATGTTTAATGTGTTAACTTCATTGTTCGCGTCATTACAATCGCGGTCATACCATGTATGTGTTATTTTTGTTTTAGACTTTTACTAAATAAGACCACTTTTTATGCAACAACATTTTTTTTTTTTACTGTACTCTTTTTATTTTTTTCATAAACTTTTTTTATGGGTATGTTCACACGGCTTATTTTCAAGCGCCCCGAAAAAACGGAAGCTGAATGCCTCCAAATGTCTGCCCATTGATTTCAATGGGAAAAACTGTGTTTCGTTACGCCCGGGCCGTTTTTTACGTGGCCATTTGAAAAAAAGCCCCGTAAAACAATGCCCCGTAAAAAGAAGCGCATGTCACTTCTGGAGCCGTTTTTGGCATAGCCTAATAAGCAGTTGCTGAAGGCAAACCTGGGGGTATTTTTTTTAGGCCCCCAGCTGCCATGGAAACCACTCGCCGCCCCACGATAGCATCGTGGGGGTGCCAATGGGGTGATAGAGGGAGCACCCTCCCTCTGTCAAACACATTAGATGCCGCGGTCGCTATTAACTGCGGCATCTAAGGAGTTAAACTACCGCAATCTGAGTACTCTCCAATAGTAACAGCCGTGCTCCTGCCGCTAATCAGAGTGACCGATATATCCATCACAATATGGGAACTAACTCCTGCTAGTGACGGCTATATCTGTCTCTTTGTTAAGGGGTGAATTTATTAAGACTGGCGTTTCATAGCCGATTCTTAATCTAAAAAATTCTGGAGTTAGATGCTCCTAAATTATTAAACTATGAGATTGCGCTATAATTTATGCAAGTTTTCTGGTGTAAATGTATTGCGCCGCAAAGGCCCATCTCTCTAAGCCCTGCCCATTTAAAAAAAAAAAAGCAAACCGTGGTGGAGGCAGCGGAAAAATAGAAAAGTCTCTAAATTTTGGCACAACAATCACATTGATACTCTGCTACGCCAGAGTAGAGTGCTTAATAAATTCCCCTCTAAATGTTATTGGTATATGTTCAGCAGAATCCAATAGCATTCAAAGGTCTTTCCTTAGGTAAAGTCAGCTACACTGGGTGCACAAGGAACCATTACCTCACCCGTCCCTTGTTCTATAATGTCTGAGCAGGAAGAAGCTACACAGTGTCTAACATATCTCTCTTATCTATGGTTTGGCCAATATCAAGTAAGTAGTAGTCCCAGACCAAGCCTTTCTAAAGAGTCCTCAATATACTGGTTCTATTCCTGCTCTTGCAGTCTGACTGTGACCTTTATTCTTTATAATATGGAGTACATTGGACCACATACAGTACTAGAAAAGTATAGCATATCTATAGTAATGTTATGTTTAATAACAAGGAATTATAATGAGATTCAGCTTCTTGAGCCAAGATTACTTTTTATAATGTAAATAATATATTACAACATTGAAGTTGTAATTGAAAGTATTAGTTCAGAGGTTCTTCTAGGTGCAGATTACCATACTTTTCAAGCTTTAAAATACAATGAATGATGGGAATTACCTAGTTAGCACAGAAAAAAAATCAGACCAACTGTCGCACCTAAATGTCACACTTGTACACCAGTCATTATTATACATACATATTGGCTTACACTACCCGAAATGTATCATCTATATATATAATTGACTTCTATGAGAGAGTGTTCTAGTCATGCTCTGTCACCTGTGGAGAGACGATTGTACTGGAAGCGGGAGGAGGGGGGCTGTGTCCATCACCTATTGTCAATGGTGGATCTTGTGTTATCTATATAGAGTTGTTACCTTTCATTATAATCCTGCCTGTGATGATAATGAGATGACTCTTGAGAAGAGATCACTATAGAACAGGAAGTGTCAGCCTATTACGAGGCTCAGTCGCCAGAGTGAAAACTGCAAGATTTTAGTTTGTTTTGTTTTTTAATATTCCGGGGTTTTCAGACTATAAGACACACCCATGTTTTAGACAACAAAAAAAAGGAAAAAATAATTTCATATTTTACTACTTTTACAAAGAAAAAACTATTTGTTAAAAAAAAATTGTTCTGTTTCACCACATTCTGAGAGCCATAACTTTTAATATTTTTTCATCAATTGAGAGCTGTGAGCGTTGTTTTTTTGCGGGACGAGCTGTAGTTTTATTGGCACCATTTTTTGGTACATTTGATTTTTTTGATCACTTTTTAGTTAATTTTTTTTAGCGCTGAGGTGACCCAAAAACACGATTCTAGTGTCTTACTTTTTTTTACGCCTTTCACTCTGTGAGTTGAATAATGGTATATTGTAATAGTTTGGACTTTTACGGGTGCAGCGATAAAAAAAAATGTAGCATTTTTTTTTTACTTTTAATATTTTTTTTTTCTATTTACACCCCTGAATTTATCTAACTTGCAGTATATTGTCAATTTTATAAGGCTTCTGCTAAGCCCTGCCGGAGGCATGGCTTAGCAGATGCAGGCTGAAGGCAGACCTGGTACACTTCATTAGGCACCCGGGCTGCCATGACAACCATCGGCGCCCCCCAATCACATTGCGGGGGGCCAATTGGGGTGTCGGAGTGGGACGTCCCCCTCCTAATGGTTTAAATGCAGCGGTCGCTTTTGACTATTCTATACATTTCCCATGAGGGAAATTTATGACATATCCACAGTATATGTCATAAATGTCAGATAGATGCGTGTTCCACCTCTGGGACCCGCACCTATCTCTAGAACAGGGTCCCCTTAACCCCGTTCTAGCTTTTTGTACTCGCGCTGCCTACCGGCCACTTACACTGTTTCTGTAACTCCCAACCTTGTAATCAGTAAGTGGCTGGGAGGCAGCGTGAGTACATAAAGCTGGAACGGGGTTGAGGCCCTGTTCTAGAGATAGGTGCAGGTCCCAGAGGTAGGACCCGCGTCTATCTGAAATTTATGACATATTCTGTGGATATGTCATAAATGTCGCTCATGGGAAAACCCCTCTAACTAGTTAAACAGCCAGGAACATTGCTGTTCCTGGCCGTTAAAGCAGCGTGTCAACTGTAAAACACTGCTGACACCTGCAGTGTATCGAGCGGGCTCCACATGTGAGCCCGCTCCAAACATGACCCCCCCCCCCCCGCTCCATGACGTACTGGCACGTCATGGGTTTCGTGAAGGGGATAAGGAAGCGGTCAGGGGGGTCTGGCGCAGCCGATCCTGTTGTCTGCCGATTATAAGAAGCAGGGACTCTTTAGCAAGATTATTCTTGTTAAAAAGTGCATCTTGTAGTCCAAAAAAACGGTAGATAATGACATAGAAAATGAAAAAAAAAAATCACCAAAAATTATTACAAAATCACAAACGGTAACTCACTGACAAACATACATTTCCTGTCACTCCTTTTGCTTGTTGCGTTATCTGTAGTGAAATCCACCTATAATAGCTCAGTCTACAGTGCTAAACCTGGTAGACCTCATTATAAGCCAATGAGGTGCATCAAGATTCATTGGGATCTTCAAAATGGATCTGTCAAAGGTGTCATGGTACCTTCATGAACAGAACCCAATACGCTAGTGTGGTCAGAGTCTTATCTTATCTATACGCTTTAAAAGCACATAAAAAATTCCCTTTGTTTTGAAGGTAGATTTATTAGGTATAGAAGTAGGTACATGGATATTACTTAACATCTCATAATTTGCGATTATTTAGCATCTGATTGACTGTTTCAGTCAGCACAAACATTACTAGCCAACACAAAGATCTTTACCCAGCACCAGAAATTATTGCTGTTTATATTGCTTTTGACATACTTGTATTGACTTAAAGGCCAGTCTATCAAGATGAGCATGAGATAATCCGTTTCATGGGATTTTGTTCTGAATCACTTCAATAAGTGACTGATTTAAATGAGTAATAATTTACACCTATCATGACAGTTAATTTAAATGTGGGTAACTCTAATGTAGTAGTAATGAATAGTAATCACCTTCAGGGCTAATGCACAGGGCTGAGCCATGTGCATAGAGCCGGTATCGTGAGAAACCGAATACTTACAGCGCCATACTACAGAACTGTAGGGACTTTGTTTGCTGTTGGATGATGCTTCCGAATGGCACCATATTAAAGGGTTATTCCCATCTTAAAAAGTGATAGCACATTGCTAGGATATGCCATAACTTTATGATCGTGGGGGACCAACCGCTTGGACCCCCACCGATGCTGAGAATGAATAGGCCGCAGCGCTTAGGGCTGCATCCCCCTCTAAGTATTCCCTACACAGCAGAGCTCCTACCTGTACAGGGAACTGCATTTAGCCCAATTTAGTTGAATAGAACCGTGCTGCAGGTGGCTGTACTGGCGCTAATGTACAGGGAAAAATAGTGATGGAGACGCAGCACTAAATCAGCTCTGCGGTCCCTTCATAATCCGGATCAGTGGAGGTCCCAGTGGCCGGACCTGCTCCGATCATAAAGTAGCAATATGCCATCACTCTATAAGATGGGGATAGAAAAAAATTGTACCATGTACCATCTGATACCATATTACATATTACCTACTTAAAGGGGTTCTCCAAGATTTTCATATTGATGGCCTATCCTTAGGATATTTTATCAATATCAGTTCAGTGGGAGTTCGGACCCCTGCCAATCTAAAATTGATGACCTACAGTATCCTAAGGATAGACCATTAATATAAAAGTCTCGGAGAACCCCTTTAAGTAGTAATATGGTATCAGATGGTAAATGGTAAAAAAAAAATTCTATCCGAGACCTTTTGGCACCAACAGAAAAAGACCTCTGTGTATCTTTGCATTAAATCGTAGGCATTCAGAGCTACAGTATGCCCTCATAGATTTCTACAGGTGACCTATTGCGGAGCTTATACAGAGCGTAATATGGGCTTGTGCATGAGCCCTTATCCTCAACAAGAGAACAGCTTGAGAAATTTGCTGCCATAGATTAACTGCACCTTTTCCACAAAAAGGAAAATCATTAATAACTCCCAATCATCCCCTGAGTGAGGTCATTAATTTACTTTTAAATAGAGTATGTAATTGGACTTCCATGTATGAGCAAACATTGTGCACAAGTCATCTTGAATTTTTTCGGCTGTATTCAAATCATGTTAATGCTCAACGTTGGACGTACACGTTGGAAGTATCTCCCAAGTGAAGGGTGTGACTTATCCCACAGTATAGGTATACAGTGGGGTATGTCGTTAATAGGCTCCTATTGTAAACAAATAGCGCACAGTATGCATTTTTTTACTGTATTTATCTGTATAGAATAGCGTAGTCTACTATTCTATTTTAACCAGGAGTTTATTTTATTTTTTTAACTCAAGCATTCCGGCCCGCCAAAAGTAGGACTGCAACATAAAATGAATAGGCCCCAAGGTTTAAAGTAAATGTTCACTTTAATAATTAGCTGCTATATAAAGCAAAACACTTTTGTAATACACATATTAGTTTTTGATTAGAAGATGCTGTATTAAAAAAATTAAATAATAAAAAAAGTAGTTGATAGGGGCTTAATAGTCTGACTATAGTCTTAACTGCCACCTCACATCTCTTATAAGACAGGGGGCGGTCCGGACTACACAGCCAGAATTCTGTGGAGCAATCAACTGATTTACTTTTTATTATTGATTTTTTTTTTTTTTAAATCTATCTGGTCTTGTCCTGGTCAAACAAAGCTGGAAACCTAATGAAAGTGTATTACAAATGAGTTTATTTTTAGGTCACCAACTATTTAGTAAATTAGTTTTTTTAAGTCAGCCTACATTTAAAAACACTTGTTCTGTTTGGATTATAAAGATACTATGAGATGCGAAGGGAAATATTGGGAAAGTGAATTCTTTGAACTTTGGATAATCCACAGGCTAAGTAGACATGCAGAGTGTATAGACATCCTCATAATTATCTTTTATAAAGATCAATCAAAAGGCAATGGAAGGACTCACCAACATCTCTGGTTTCCAATACATTGTTTTTGCAGATTTAATCCCTTCAGGACTGAGCCTGTTTTGGCCTTGAGGACGAAGCCGATTTTTTTCAAATCTGACCTGTTACTTTTTGTGATAATAACTTTGGAATGCTTTTACCTATCCAAGTGATTCTGAGATTATTTTCTCGTGACATATTGTACTTTATGTTAGTCAAAAAATGTGGTCGATAAATTCAATATTTGTTTGTGAAAAACACAAATTTAGTAAAACTGTGCAAAAATAATTTTTCTAAAATTAAATGTATCTGCTTGTCAAACAGATAGTAATACCACTCAAAATAGTTACTATTTCACATATCCCATATGTCTACTTTATGTTGGCATCATTTTTTGAACATTCTTTTATTTTTCTAGGACGTTACAAGGTTTAGAACTTTAGCAGCAATGTCTCACATTTTTCAAGAAAATTTCAAAAGGCTATTTTTTCAGGGACCAGTTCAGTTCTGAAGTGGCTTTGAGGGCCTTATATATTAGAAAGTCCCCATAAATCACCCCATTTTGAAAACTGCACCCCTCAAAGTACTCAAAACAGCATTCAGAAAGGGTTTTAACCCTTTACACATTTCACAGGAATTAAAGCAAAGTAGAGGTGAAAGCAATTTTTCCCGATTACGGCAATACCCCATATGTGGTCATAAACTGCTGTTTGGACCCACAGCAGGGCTCAGAAGTGAAGGAGTGTCATTTGGATTTTGGAGCGCTGATTTTGCTGGAATAGTTTTCAGTGCCATGTTGAGTTTGCAATGCACTGGAGGGACCAAAACAGTGGAAAACCCCAAAAGTGACCATATTTTGGAAACTACACCCCTCAATTAATTTTTCTCGGGGTATAGTTAGCATTTTGACAACAGTTTTTTTTTGCTGAATCCATTGGAATTAGTCTGTGAAGATGAAAATCTACTTTTTTTACTGAAAAAACGTAGACCTTTTTACAAGAAATAAAGGCGAAAAATCACCCCAACATTTGTAATACAATTTCAAAGCTCAAATTTAGCTGAAATGATTTTCGGGTGTCATGTCGCATTTGCAAAGCCCCTGAGAGACCAAAACAGTGGAAACCCCCAAAAGTGAACCCATTTGGGAAAGTATGCCACTTAAGGAATCTATCTAGGGGTATAGTGAGCGTTTAGACCCCACAGCTCTTTTGTAGAAGTTATTCGAATTAGGCCATGAAAATTAATATCAACATTATTTCCACTAACATGTTGAATTTTCACAAAGGATAAAGGAGGAAAAAGCACCCCAACATTTGTAAAGCAATTTCTCCCGAGTACAGCAATACCCCACATGTGGTCATAAATGTTTTTTGTTAGAAATCAATTAACCCATTCCGAATTTGTCCAATTTTTGCTTTTTCGTTTTTCCCTCCCCGCTTTCCAAGAGCCATAACGTTCTTTCTTTTTCTGTCAGTAGAGTGGTGTGAGGGCTTATTTCTAGCGGGAGGAGTTGTAGTTTCTATTGACACCATTTAAAATACAATTTAATGTACTCGAAAACTGAAAATAAAATTCTTTGCATGCAGAAATTTGAAAAATCTGCGATTCCTCCATTGTTTTTTGGTTTTCATTTTACGGCTTCACCGTGCAGTAAAAATTCCAACTTAAGTTTTTTCTGCGACTCGATATGATTACGGTGATACCAAATTTATATTGTTTTTTTAAAATATTTTACCACTTTTACAAAGTAAACTATTTGTTAAAAAACAAATTGTTTTGTTTCACCACATTCTAAGAGGCATAACTTTTTTTTTTTTTTTTTTGGTTGATTGAGCGGTGTGAGGGCTTATTTTTGTGGGACGAACTGTCGTTTTTATTGGTACCATTTTTTAGTACATACAACTTTTTGAGCACTTTTTATTAAATTTTTTGGGGAACTAAGGTGACCAAAACACAACGATTTTGGTGTTTTAAATTCTTTATTTTTTACAGCGTTCACCGTGCAAGTTAAATAATGGTATATTGTAATAGTTTGGACTTTTACGGATGCAGCAATACCAATTTTTTGTGTTCTTTTCATTTTTTACTTTAAAGAAAAATAATTGTTTTTTGTTTTTTTTTACATTAAATATATATTTTTTTTTTCTTCACATTTTATTAGTCCCCCTAGGGGACTTGAACCAGCGATCATTAGATTGCTGGTACAATACACTGCAATACTAATGTATTGCAGTATATTGTCATTTTTAAAGGCTTCTGTAATAGCCCAATCTCTGTTCCTGTCCGTTAGTCCCGGGTGTCAGTTGTAATACACAGCTGACACCCGCAGCATATGGCGTGACACCCCCCACACCCCGACTTGCTATTAAGTCATGGTGTGCAAAGGGGTTAATGTGCAGTGGATGGTGCAGAGTAAAAATTACAATTTTCCACTGATATGCCAATTTAGTGCCCAATATATTGTGCCACTGAAGACAAATACCTCATAAAATGTTAAGCGGGTTCTCCTGGGTATGGCAATGCCATTTCTGTGGACATTAACTGCTGTTTGGGCACGCTGTAGGGTTCTGTTCTGTTTGGGGTTTTACTGGTATTTCAGTTTATAATGTGGGGGCATATGTAAGCTGTGCGGAGTACATCAGGGTACAATAAGCGGGTATAATAATGGGGTAAATAAATAATAATTCATAGATATGTGGCCAGTGTCCCACTGATAAACTGTGCCCTATCTTTTCCGCTTTTGGAACACCCTGCACATTTTGCATCACCATATTCTGAGAGCCAGAACTTTTTTATTTTTCTCTAACGGAGCTGTGTGAGGGCTTATTTGTTGCAGGACAATCTGTAGTTTTCATTGGTACCATTTTGGGGTACATGCAATTTTGTTTGATCACTTTTTTTTAATTAAATTTTTTGGCAAGCAAGGTGACCAAAAACCATCAATTCTGACAATGTTTTTTATAAAAAAAAATTTACGGCGTTCACCTTGGGCTATAAATGCCAATTTTACTTTATTCTGCGAGTTGATACAATTCCGGCGATACTATAGGTCTATAGTTTTTTTTTTTTTTATGTTTTGCAGCGTTTGTGCAATAAAATCACTTTTTTATAAAATGATTTATTTTTTGTGTCCCCATATTCTGAGAGCCTTAACTTTTTTATTTTTCAGTCAAAAAAGCTGTGTAAGGGCTTATTTTTTGCGGGATGGGTTGTAGTTTTTATTGGTACTATTTTGGGGTACATTCGACTTTTTAATCATTTTATTCTATATTTTGGGAGGGGTGATGACCAAAAAAAATTGTGATTCTGGCATAGTTTTTTTTACATATTTTTTTTGCCGTGTTCACCATGTTGGAAAAATAACTTTTATAGTTTGGGTTGTTACAAATGCGGTGATACCAAATATTTGTACTTTTTTTAACGTGTTCATTATTTTCCTATAAAAAAAAATACTTATAGGAAAAAAAAAGCATTTTTTGTCTTTGTAACTTATAACTTTTATTTTTAGACTTTTATAAAATATAATTTATTTTTTTGTCCCACTAGGGGATTTGAAGACTTGCAGCTCTGATCACTGCTAGAATACATTATACTACCTATGTAATGTATTCCAACTGTCGATGTGGCGTGACACTTCACTCTGACAGGAAGCCTATGGGGACCAGCCTCCAGCATGCAGCCTCCGTACATGGCAGCCCGGAGGCCATTGTTTGGCCTCCGGTTGCCTTGACAACCATTGGCAGCCCCCGCGATTGCATGTGGAGGCTGCCAATCTGCTCTAAACCCCTTAAAAGTGGCGATCGGTAACAGGGAGAGCAGAACTTACTGCACACCTTGACGTGCATTAACGTCAAGGTGCATGAAGGGGTTAAACGGCTTGCAGCATTTCATTAGCTGTTATTTGTAAGCACTTATTGTTCCTATTTGCTGCTATATAGTGTTTTGCTTTTAGGCTCTATTCACACGATAGGGTCCGAGTGTCAGCTGATAAAACCATCAGTTTTGCTCCGTTTTTCTCAGCCGTTTTACATCATTTCCGCTCCGGGTCGTGTTTCCGTTCTTAACGGACGATTTTTGACCCATTTTGCACCCATTTTTCCCTGTCCGTTTTAAAAATGGATGAATTTAATGCCACAGATAGCCCTTTCTAGATAATGCCACACACTGCCCTTTCTAGATAATGCCACACACTGCCCTCTATAGATAATGCCACACACTGCCCTCTATAGCTACTGCCACACAGCCCCCTGTACATAGTGCCCCCTGTAGATAGTGCCACTGCCCCCTTGTAGATAGCACTCCCTGTTGATGGAACACCCCTCTGTAGATAGCGCCACTGTAGCTCCCTGTAGTAGCGGATTCTGCTTCAGGAGTTGCCCCTGATGTCACTGTTCATATATGGATAGTAACGTCAAGGGCTCCATCTAAGAGCGGAATCCCTGGCCAGAGGGATTCCGCTCCTACAAGGGAGCTACAGTGGCGCTATCTACAAGGGTGTTGTTCCATCTACGGGGGTACTATGTACAAGGGGGCTGTGGCTCTACCTACAGCAAAAAAATGTCCTCACATGCATCTGTTTCGCACGAGGAGGAGGAGGAGAGAGTGAGCGGCAGAAAGCACGGCTATATGTTTTACACAGCCCCATAGACTACTATGGGAGCCATGCGGCCGTGAGAACGGCCCAAAATAGGGCCTGTTTCATTTATTCACGGGCCGTCAAAAAAAACAAAAACGCCCGTGTGAATAGCCCCGTTTGGGGTCTATTGTTTTTACTGTGGCCGTGTGACGGCCGTTAAATTAACAGCCGTCGCACGGCTGACTATCACTGCCATGTGTAGATGGCCTTACTTGATTATTGTTCAGCATTTTCTGTTCTTGTACATAACAAAAAAATTTCAGTGGGGAAACATTAATGATCAAATCATGTATCATTCCCTCTCTCCTGATAAGCACTTGAATGACATTTTCTAAATAACTCAGCCATTGAAATGGATAAGGTTCTGTTCACATCTCTGTCGGAGTCTCCGTTAGGAGCTTCCGTTACATATTCCGTTATTTTTGACTGACAAAGTAGCACAGCATGCTGCACTATTATGTCCAGCAAAATAACGGAAACAATGACGGAGACCCTACGGAACGCATTAAAGTCAATGGGTTTTGTTGGGTGCCGTTTGTCTCCATCATGCAATGAATCCCAAGTTTCTGGTATTCGAGTTGTTCAACTTCTATGACGGAGCAGAACAACGGAAACCGGAATGCAGATGTGAACGAACCCTAAAGATTTTATGAAAACATACCCTCTGAAATTGATATTCGCTAAAATACAGTAGATATAGTACAGTATATTTACGTAGTAGCTTATCTTTCAATAATTCAGTTAAATCAGGTCTAGACAAAAGTAGTCTGTTCTAGGAGCTAGCTCAAAAAGTTAGGAGCCATCAATGGCACCCTATAGGGCTGTGTCCACACTGCATCCAGAAATGTGTGGGCCAGGCAGAACACATCACTTGAGGTCTTGCTCCCCCAGTGGAATACATTTTCCCTTGGTAGTTATACAAAATGCCCTGCTGCCCAGAGTCAAAGCCAGGGATGAGTTCACCGCCCAAGCCCTGGGTCTCTTGTCTCAAAACTCACATTTTGTTGCCCATACCAACCTGTCACCAGCATTTTACTGATTAAACCAGCAATACTTGGTGGTAGTGGGTGAAATATCATTTCTATTTAACCTAAAATTGTCTTCTTAGTCGGCTCTGTAGCTTTAGTATTCAGTTTTTGAGTGTTCCCACACCGTATGCAAATGAGCATAAAAGAGTCATATCTTTGTTTGAAAAGAGTCAAATCTTTGTTTGAAAAGAGTCAAATCTTTGTTTGAAAAGAGTCGTATCTTCATTCCTCAAGTCTTTCCGAGTTTACCCCGCCTCTTTACTTTTGATTGACAGCTCCTCGCCTTCCCCCAGCACACAAAATCCCGCACTTGTGCATTGATGTTCTCTTCTGGGGTGAGCGTACAACGGGACACCGAATTATTACGATAAAAGGTGCAACATGTTTACAGACCATTATTTACAGTCGGAGGAGGAGTTTAGGAGAGGGGATAACGGCAATAAAATTTTGATATGCAGCGGCCAGTAAGGGATAAGTAAAGTTCAATAGGTGAAATGCTGGTGACGGGTTCCCTTTAAGTTAGAGGGGTTGATCACACTTAAAAAAATTACAGTATTTGGCTGCAGCGGTCACATGTCCCTGTTCGACACGTCATCACTGTAGCAGGAAGTAGAGACCGGCCGGTGATCGGGCAGCGGGGGATTAGTAAGGTGAGTGTGCTATTTTTTTATGTTTGTACAGCATTGTGAGCTATCCAAAAAATGTTTGCCCATAGCATCTAATCACAAGTAATGCCCATAGTAACTAATCACAAGAAAAGCTCTTATTGGTTGCCTTGAAATACAAGGACAGTTTCTCTGTCAGACAGTTTTGATAAGTGAGGTCCAATGAGTACAATGATATGGCATTCTGCTTTTACGTGCTGCTTTTTTGATATTACTTTATAAAGACCATCGCAGGATGGCGCTCCAAAGTCAGGTGTTGTCCAAAAGCCACATATGCTAATTATAGAACCTCCTGTAGCAATACCTGAATTGCCGATAGGTATAACACACTCAGGTCGCCGGCAATATGATTAGCATATGTTGCACACTTTTGAGTTTAACAGGAGTTCAGGGCATCATTCTGCGATCCCAAAAGCACCTGCTGAAGCGCAACACTATAAGCATCTTATAGATGCTCTTTATTAAAGCTAAAGCTGTCTGTCTGGTGACAAATTCCCTTTACTGTATTTATATTATATAGTTTTAAAAGATAAACTGGATTTAGAATAAAATATATGTTTACGTACAAGATGCAGGTTTAGAAAAAGAAATGAAGAGATACAAAAGAGCTAACTAGATAATGGAATCTAACTCCCCTGCTTTAGTCTCTCTTGAAGCTTGTGATTTTCTGTTGTTTTTCTTGTTGTTTAAATGCACAGATGTGGTTATGGCTGGCACATCTACCAAAGGACAAACCAATTGTAATTGATTTGCCTTTCAGAATGCCCAAACAAATTACACAAATTAAATTAAGACCTTCATGGAGAAACAATTGCTTACAAAAATCTACTTTGAGCTTCAATTGAGTTATTTTGCAGAGATTTCACATCCTTAGTCTAGACACGTCTTTGTTTAACCAGTTCTTTGTCAACGTCTTTAAAGGATCCGAAATACACGTAGCCGCATATGTGGTGCCCACCACTTGAAGTGAGGGGATTGGGGGTTATAATATTTTAGCCATTTGCTTAAGGATTCACTGTAGTGATTTAAGCGATGTTGTCTTGGATCTCCATGGTAAAAGTCATTATGGCTTCAACTAGTCTATTGCAAAGAAAGATAAAGTTGTTTTGTGGAGAACTTGATGTAGGTTGCAAGTGATTTATGTTGACTGTTACTTAAATTATTCACAACCAGAAAATGTATTTGCTCCGTTACAGCTCCAATAACATGTCGGCTTGTCAAAATACATAGCTGTCCAAACTGCATAGTTTGTTATGGTTTATGTTAATCTTTGTGATTTTACTGCAGACAGCATTGTAATGTTATAAGACAGAAAGAACGTTGTACCATGTCAGCCAGTAAAAGTTTTATAGTATTATTCAAGACTTTAGACCGCTATATCTTAAGATCTGATATTCTCTTCTCATTGCTTGATTCTTAGAGCACATTCAGACGTGGCGGAATTGCTGTTGAATTCTGCAGCGTACAGTCCGCAGTGGAATTCTGCAGCAGCCGTTTTTTACATTTGTTCCTATACACTCTTAGGTAACTTAGTTCAGACGTTGCGGGGAAACAACTGTGCAGAATTTAGGCTGCGGTGCAGAATTTCTCCTCCGCAATGCTCATTATGTTGCGGAGAAGAAGCGGAATTTCACTGCGGATTTCAGCCTTTGCAATGCAAGCACTGAAATCTGCGGCAAGTCCGCTGTGACATCCGCAATGTCTGAATTACCTGTCAAATATGGAAATGTTGCTGCAGATTCGTTGCGTAATTGACGCGAATCTGCAGCAACATTTGCAGTGGAAAAATTCTGCCTCGTCTGAATGTGCTCTTTAAGGAACACTCCAGGCAAAATTGGTGCTATGCCTATAGCAGGATCTGAGGAGGCGGTGCATGACACAGAGATTCAAAGCTTACCAAATAGAGAATCCTTGTGGTGTGCACTAAGGGGAACACCGTTTATCAGTTTTCCGCAGTGTTCCTTTAAAGAGCTTTGCCCGCCAGGTACCTGGGTCTATTATTTGTTTTTTGTACATTTTTTTTTTTTTAGAAGTTGTGTCACAACAAGACAACTTGGTTTACTGATAAAGTACTGCATGCCTATCCTGATGACTCAAAAGCTCCTTCTTATGCAAATGACTGCCATGCATGCAACGGTCTGAATCTCAATATTATGGCCTTTACCTATAGTTCGACCAGAACATTAAGTTGTCTCTCTGTTAAAAATCCTCTGTAAACATTCGATCACAGGGTTGGTCATAAACTGAGGTTAGTTAGCAAATTCCTTCTCTCAAGCGTCTGATTTGCCTTAACTAAATTACAATACGATTTCCCCATCTTCCGGCTCTATAGTGATGGTCATTCTGTTATATCTATCCACATTACTTTACTTGGTAAATTACTGAAGTGTTTTGCCAATGTCCTCATCTATAGAAATATGAATGTGTGCCTTTTCTAATGTTTCCTCTTTTATGATCTTTTCGTATCTATTTCTGCTTCTTCTCAAGGAAAATAAAACTAAACAACAAATAAAATCGACCTATACATAATAGTCACATAAAGTGTGTAATGGCTACAGTCTGCTACACCAGTCTAATTAGAAAATACTATTTCCAGTAGTCAACAATAAATTATTGTGATACACAACCTAATAAAAATTTCTACATGGACCAATGGCTCACATATGTGATTGTGATGAATGCGTTATAAATGTGAATGTGCTGAGAAAAAGAGGAGGCAAATGTGTTAAATAAAAGATGAGACACACAGTAAAACACCATGGAAACATTATTTGAATTCAGTTTTATTGTGTCCTAATCGGACGGAAACACAAAGGAAGACACATTCCTCCTTCCCATTCCCTGGGTGGGAATAACAAATAACAAAAAACTGAATTGATAAACGACAGGAATGTTCGTATGATTTCCAGGAGCTGAGAGCTCTTTTTTATTGTTATTTGTATATCTAATGAACAGTCACAATTTAGTCCTTTTTTTAAAAAATAAAATCATTTTATGTTGATAGATGGATCTATAATAGATTTTTATGGGTTGTAGGATATAAATATTTTTATTATGTACTATTCTACTCTGGACTATTGGACATTACAGATGTTTTTTTGTTTGGTTGAGTGTTTGCATACATGGTGTAATGATTCGGTGGGTACATATTAGTAATGGGAAACAAAAACAAAAACAGCCAACATAAACTGCAGATAAGTTTTATTCAACATAAATATGAAAAATGTGCTTAAACATATTCACAAACCATTGATTCATGATTTGCCCCTGACCTACACATCTTACATTTCTAAATTTGACTACAGTTCTACAGCAATTAAAGGGGTTTTCCCATCTTTGACATTTATGCCATATTCACAGGATTTTCTATAAATGTTGGATAGATGCGGGTACCAGCTCTAGGACCTGCACCTATATCGAGAACGGGGTCACACAACCCCTGATTTGCCAGGCGTGACAGCCGCTGGCCACAGATTCCAGGTGAGGACTAGTAGAGAGAGTGCAATGCATGTTCTGTTTAATGGGAGTCACGGAAACCACAGAGTAAGCACTGCTCAGCTGTTTCCCTAACTCCCATACAACAGAATGGCGGCCGTCTCTCCACTAGTCCCCGTCCTGGAATCTGCGGCAAGTGGCCGCTGCACTGGATTGAACGGAGGTCGGGTGATATGTTATAAATGTCTGAGATCGGAATACCTCTTTAGGAAACACTAACGGCAGAAAAGAAACAAATAAATCCCAGGAAATCTTTCCTTAATATCAATCAAATTTATGAGAGTCCTTCTAGGAGACCAGCCATTTCCCCCCTTTCTCCTTCTCGCAAACCTCAGACCTGTCTAACTGGCTGGAGCCTTCTTCCACTACTCTGTCTTCACTGAGAGACCAGGAACACTAAGTCATTCCCTTCAAGTAAGCCCCATATTATCTGTCAGCCGAAATGTCAGGTAATACTTATCACCTACATTCTCTGCAAGATCTATTTTCTTCCAGATCATGCAGACACCTTAGGCAGGCTTTCTGTCTACTTTTATCATTCATTTCTGGATTTAGTGTTTCTAACAGATAGACTACTCATGGAATTTCTTGTAGTTCCTGCAAGGTCTGTGTCTGTACTGTTCTTACTTATCAGCTGACCATATTTCATGGTGACGCGGAAGTTTTTTACCTATATGTATTTATTAAAACTCTGACTAATAATCGTGACTGAGGTAGGGAATGACCATCTAGCCTTGAGCTAAGCAGCTACTGTAAGTCATTATAACAGTCTTCTTATTTGTGATATACCGTAGCGCATTACTGTTTCCTATGGGTTTGCAATGCAACACACCCTGAATGACCAGACAGAATATTCAGAATTGCCATTGACTAAAGGGCAATAAAAGGATAAAGAGGGTTGACTGTACTGTAACTACATTTTCCACTGGAGCTGCTGTATGTTTACGTGAAGAATCACTTTAAGCTGATCACCAAGAATAGTTTTGTTTCAATTGGCACATTATTTCTCTTTCCTCCTAATATTTTCTCATTGTTTTCTTTTGAATCCTAAATATTAGACAGGCCTTAGGGCTCTTGCACGTGACAGAGTGCCACTCGGGCCGTTTTTCACACCATCCGAGTGGCACCCAATAGTATTCACGGACCCATTTACTTCAGTGGGTGAATCGGGTATGTGAAAACAGACCCGACTCTTTCATATGTGGAATGATAGAACATGTCCTATCTTTCCACTGATCACGTATGAGAGTTGGGCGGTACGGTTGTGTGCAAGGGCTATAAGAAAAATACATGGAAATATTTTTGTACTATTACAAACACTCATATAGTTAGAGCACATAAGAGGAAAATATATATAACTTTGTTTGTACTATTACACTTGCACAGTTTATGGATACAAGGAGGATAATCTGGTAGAAATCTGTGTTTTCCACATTCATAATTTATAAGGAATTTACTCAGGTTACCAAATTAATAACTTTTTACTGGCACTACGTGCTCAGCAGCAGCCTTGATATTTTGAGTTGTTGCTTGGCTACATACACTGCTGTACTGTGTTTCCTTACTCCTGTGGAGATCTGGCTGTGTCACCTGCATTATTTTGTAGGGCTGGTGTCATGTCCTCAACGCTGGAGTTTTAGCTCTGTTGTAAACAGACAGGGCGAAAACCAGCAGGGAAGTTTTAGTCTCCCTTCCAGCGTGTTTTTTGTTACTATTCATTGATCTCAATAACAGGCTGGCGTTTGTTTTTCTCTTGCTGCTTCGTTTTAGCGATTGGTGGGTGTCTCAGTGCCCGGACCCCCACCAATCAAAACTTCTGACATGTCACTATGACATGTCAGAAGTTTGTTGAACGTTTAGGTACCCTTTAACTTCTGAGTAGAGCGTGGCATCATTAGCTGCTGGTCCCCTGCTTCTTACCCTGGTAGTAGCGCTGCTCATGGGTTAATAAGGAAGGATATAAGTTTTACCTTTTTTAATTTATCTCTCAAGTCCTAGAAAATATATTCACTGTGGACGTATTTTGTGTTCATGTACAGATGATGAACCATCAATATGCAATGCCAGTAGTTCAGCAGACTGATACAATTATATACTCCAGTCACCGACTTTCTGTGATGCTTGTTGTTGGGTAACAGACCAAACATATTGGAGCATTGCCGAGCGAGTCTGAAAAGCTTCATAATAAATAATTACAATGAAAAATCTTTTTATCATTGCTTCTTTTAAAGGGATGTCCATTTTCAAGCACCCTATTAGGAAATTAGAAGTTAACAAAAGGGGGTTCCCTGTTCAGGTGTAGCTGCTTTTAGTTCTTCCATGTGCATGTCCAGTTTTCCCATAATGATTGTATTTTTTTTTCATATTGGGCACATTTCAATATTATAAATTGTTTAGTTCTATTTCCAGCACAGTTGTCATGGCAGTGAAATGAGTATTATCTGATGTCTAAGTTAATATTACTTAGTGTATAATAAATACTTTGTTTCTACTGGATTTTCACCAGTTTGTGTCGGACATAAAAATCTATTTCAATATTCGTGTACATTTACGCTACCTGTGAAGTATTCAATCCTCGAAATACATGTACAGTATTTTTATTTTAATCATGGAAATTTCCATAATTTTAAGGAATGTCTTGCTAACATTAATAATATCATTAAAACATTTAAGACCACATGTTTGCCTTTTTTGCCAAATTGTTAAAAATTTGTATTCAGCAATTCATGGCTATCACTAATGCTTCATAGATGTTGTCATTCAACTTTCCTAGAGTCCTAAATGGCAGAACAGCAATAAAGAAAAAAATATATACCTGTATAACAACAAGATTTTTTTTTATGTGTGAAACTAGGTGAAAACCTTATTAGGAGCTCACCCTCCGACATTACAGAACATGTGTATGTCCACTTTTGCAGGACACGTGCCGGACATATCCGCATTAAGATTAAATTGATTATTTGGGATTTAAACGATCAGAAATAGGCCATGCTGGAAAGTGATTGGCTCCAAATGAGTTGTCTTCTGCTGCACCTCTAGCACTCAGGTGGACCAGTCTGACCTTGGAGGTCAAAGTAGTTGTCACCGAGCTTGGCTAGAAACAATTATGACTAATAAACATCAGAATAGTTGTTGAATCATTTGATAGACGTGAACGGCTATATATTTATCGTACAGATTTAATCTTTACCACAGATTTTAAGGTCACATATGTAATATTTTGTGTTATGTTTGCTCACATTGGTCCAACTCAAAATACAAGAACTTTTTTTTTTTTTTACAAGAGTTTAGTTTGTGGCTTTGTTTACACAGCTTTGTACAATGGCTGTAAAGTAATCTAAAAATTCTTTGTACAAATCCTTCCTTGTGCTTGACATAAGAAATACTGACATGTTTGTTTTTTATACTTGCTCTTTCCTGCAAACACATAATCCAATATATTATACCTTCTGAAAAGTAATTAATATTTTTGACAATATATTGAATCCTGTTATTATACCACTGTATTAACCCACACAAAGTATATGTTATAATAAAGAGGTATTTCTAAAATCGTAAGGGATATGTCATTACTTACTGATCTTGGGTATCCGACTGCAACTTTACAGTATTTCCCTGCACAGAGAGGCTCCCAGCCACCCGCTGCGTCGAGAGTTACAAATAGCCCTATTTATTTTTTATTTCTGTTGCTTAAATAATGCCAACATATTCAGCAGTTCTGTACAAAGATTCCCAATACTCGCATAAGTTCCTTTCCCCAATGAGGCGCTCTATCTAATTGACCTTTTTCAGACACACACTTGGGCAAATTTCATAGAAATCCAATTAACCTATTAGTCCTTTTTTAGTTTGGAGTGTAGAAGGAAATTGGAGATCCCGGTGAAAACGCCATGCAAACACGGGGAAAACATCAATGCAGATCTTGGCCTTGATTTAAAACCAGGACCCCAGTGCTGCAAGGCAACAAGGCTAACCACTGAGTGCTGTGTTGCAGTTTTCTGCAGAGATGGGGAGCTGGGAGCCCCACGGTGCAGGGAATGAGCCAAAGGGTCATGTTTGATGGGTGTACCAGGGGCCTCCCAACAATCAAAATGTTATCGGATATCCTAGGGATTTGCCATAACATTACAAGATGGTAATTTAAGATTAAATTCACACTTGCGTACAGGATTTTAACATACTAGTGATGGCACAACTGATCTGATCACAACTGAACACTTTGTTCATGCTGTGCATTCCCTATTGAAGTAACCAGATAAATTGGAATTACTAGTCACAGCTAGGTTTCAGTATTGTAGTCGAATAGCACATCATGCCTTGCCCCTTTTATCCTGTAAGCTGTTTAGTGTATGCAATCTAATAAAAACAAAAGTAGTACAAAAGTTAGAATGACAGCAGGCATAAACTCCAGTGCAATAATTCATAATTATTTTTAGTAAATTCTCTGTTTATTTTAGAATTTTCTTTCCAAAGTTAAGAAAAGGAATAATACAGAATCATTGTAACATTACAGAGCAGTAAAATATAAAACAGGACAGAACGAATAGGGGGGGAGAAAAAAAAGGGTACGGGATTCCGCTTAATGATGACCTAGAAAGATAATCCGTAAAATACAGATAAAAGTATATTTTCATGTTTCTATCTCAAGCAATATTTTCTAGACAGAGATTAGATCCATAGACTAAAACGAGTCAACTAGCTCTGATTCTTGGAAAGTCAACCATTTTTGCCATATCTTGAGAAATTTATCATAGTTTCTACATCTAATTCAACGTCTTTTTTCTTGCACCAATCTTTTATTGAGGGAGTAGATTTTTTTTTTTTGTTTTTTTAGTTTTGCGGCATTTAATAGATGTAATGTGAGCTCAGTGTTGATGTCACAATTTTGAGTGTCAAAAAGGTTCATGAGAATAAGATTAGGTGTTAATTTTATAGATGTTGATTAAATGGCATTCAGAATTTTTTCTATAGTATTCTAAAAATCAGTTAATTAACCCCTTCACGACTTCCATACGACTTTATACATTCTAACTGCCGATGCCCCGTGCAGTCAGCACGTGTATAAACGTTGACAGCCTGGATTGGGTTTAAGGAGTGCAGTGCTGCTTCAGTGTGAGCAGCGCTCCACTCTCATGTCTGTCGGGGCTTTGAGAGCCATGGAATACACCCCCCACTGTAGATAGTGCCATCCACATCCCACTGTAGGCAGCGCAAAACCCACCTGTAGATAGCGCCACGTAAGCTCCCTCCAGCATCGGAATCCCTGGCCAGCGCTATGGCCGAGGATTCCCCTCCTAGAAGGAGTCCCCGCCGTGTCTCCATCCCTGCTGTAGATAGTGCCACCCCCTGCTGTAGATAGCATCACACCCCCCACTGTAGATAGCGCCACCTGAACGAAGAGCGGAATCCCCGGTGTCAGATCGCAGACTGGCTGGGGATTTTGCTTCTAGAGAGAGCCCCTGACGTCACTGTCCATTTGGACAGTGACGTTAGTGGCTCTCTTTAGGTGCAGAAGCTCCGGCCGACACTCTGGCCGGGGATTCCGCTACTGGAGAAGCCCCTGCTGTCACTATCCATATATGGACAGTGACGTCAGTGGCTACTCCTGGAGTGGAATCCCCGTTCTGGCAGGGGATTCCGCTTTTAGAGTTAACCCCTGACATCACGGTCCATATATGGACAGACATCAGGGGCTTCCAGTAGGAGCAGAATCTTCGGCCAGAGGGATTCTGCTCCTACAGGGAGCTACAGTGGTGCTATTTACAAGAAAGGGGGTGCCAAATTACAGGGGGGGGTGGCACTATTTGCAACAGGGATATTGCCAAATACAGGGGGGATGTCGCTATATACAGGGTGTGGTGCTATTTACAGGGGATGTGGTGCTATATACAGGGGTGCGGCACTATCTACATGTGTACTGTGGCATTATATTGGCACTATCTACAGGGGACACTGGCGCTATCTACGTGAGCACTGTGTGTGGCACTATGTGGGTATTATCTACAGGGAGAACTGGTACTTTGTGGGAACTTTGGCACTATTTACAGTGGGCACTATCTATATGGGCAATGTGGCACTATCTACAGTGGTATTGCGTCACTACCTACATGGGCACGGTGGTGTTTTCAGGGGGTTGGGACAAAAAACCCTAACAAATAAAATTCATCAATTTTTTTTAACGTCCATGAAAAATGCCCACCATATAGCCCACCTCTGTAGATAGTGCCTCACATATAGCTCCCCCTGTATATAGTGTCCCATATACAGCTCACCTCTGTAGACAGTGCCCTACATATAGTGCCCCACATGTAAGCCACCCCTGTATATAGTGCCCCATATATAGCCCACCCCTATAGATAGTGCCCTACAAATATCTCCCCCCATTGATCATGCTCCGCATATAGCCCACCCCTGTATGTAGTGTCCCACATGTTAAATTGAAAAGATTTATTGCCTGCCGGCAAAAGAAGCCCTGTTTTCCAACTAGAGATTGAAAATAAAAAAGTATTTATTAAGTTTTGCAATAGAGACAGACTACATATAGTTAAAATCAAGGTACATTGTTGACTGCAATCAGCTTAGTGCAGAGTACAAGAGCCTGAAGCTACGGCTGCAGCACGCAGCACCAGGTCTCACATTCAATTCTAGTAGTCAGCAGGACACGTATTAAAATTCAAGGTGGAAGCCCCCCCGACATGTTTCGCTAATTAGCCCTGATACCCCTGAAGACGCTACATCGTAGCGTAACATGTCAGGGGGGCTTCCACCTTGAATTTATGTGAGACCTGGTGCTGCGTGCTGCAGCCGTAGCTTCAGGCTCTTGTACTCTGCACTAAGCTGATTGCAGTCAGCAATGGACCTTGATTTTAACTATATGTAGTCTGTCTCTATTGCAAAACTTAATAAATACTTTTTTATTTTCAATCTCTAGTTGGAAAACAGGGCTTCTTTTGCCGGCAGGCAATAAATCTTTTCAATTTAACTAATACGCCCACCAACTATAGGGGTCCTCCCCTTGTGTGTATCGAAATAGTGTCCCACATGTAGCCCACCCCTGTAGATGGTGCCCTACATATAGCTCGCCCTGTATATAGTGCTCCACATCCCCACATATACCCTGTAGATAGAGCCCCACTGTAGATAATGCCACTCATAGTTTTAGTAGAAAAAGAAACAAAACTTTACATACCCACCCTAATCCCGTTCCCGCGCCGTCCAGTGGCAATGCAGATCTGCTCTCTTATGGGCAGGTCTGCTGGAGCTGAATGACGCAAGTGGCGCGTCGTTGAAAGGCGCTGATTGGCACGGCAGAATGACTTGCCCCGTAAATCAGCGCCTTTCAACCACGGAAGTGGCACGATGACGTCATCGCGCCGCTAGCCTAGTTGAAAGGTGTTCATTGGAAGGGCAAGTCATTTTGCCCCGCCAATTAGTGTCATTGTAAGGCGCTAAATAGTCGGGCATGTATTTGTACCTGCGTGCTATAGACGCTGGTACAATTACTGCAAGAGAGGTGGCTGTCGCTAGCACCGGGGCACCATCCGATGCTAGCGATGCCACCGGCCATGAGAGGGCCTGTTCCGTCAAGCCCATAAATGTTAGAGGCTCGGCAACGCGGGCCCCGTAGTAGCGTCGATACCGCTGTAGCAGCCATAACGACTGCTAGCAGCGCCCAGGGCATATGGGGCGCGTGTCGGCAGGCGGCATGGGCCCCCTAATGCCGCTGACCCTGTAGCAGCCGCTATGGCTGCTACAGCGGTATTTGTGACACTGTCAGCCATCTTTGTTGTTTTATGAAGCCCTGCCAGAGGCGGGGCTTCATAAGGGACTGTCAGTATCCCGATATACTGCAATACATTAGTATTGCAGTATATCGTGCAAGCGTTCTAACTATCGCTGGTTCGTCCCCTACGGGGACAAGTAAAAAACAGCTGTAAGATACATTTTTTAATAAATAAAAAATTACAAAAAAATGTAAAGTTCAAATAAACAGTTTTCCCATTTTACCCTCAAGCACAATGTAAAAAAAAAGATAAAAAATGAAAATAACTGGTATTGATGCGTCCGTAAAAGTCTGAACTATTACAATATATCATTATTTAGTACGCACGGTGAACGCCGTAAAAAAAGAAATCCGCCAGAATCGCAGTTTTTTTTGTCACTTCATCTCCCACAAAAAATGGAATAAAACGTGATCAAAAAGTCTCATGTACCCCAAAATTGTACCAATCGAAACTAAATCTTGCCCCGTAAAAGCTAAGCCCACACACCGCTCAATCGACGGAAAAATAAAAAAGTTATGCCTGTCAGAATATGGCGACAAAACTACAATTTTATTTTTAACAACTAGTTTTTTCCTTGTAAAACATGAAAAAAAACTATATAAATTTGTTATCGCTGTAATCGTCGTGACTCGCAGAATGAAGTTAATGTACCGTTTTTACCGCACAGTGAATGCCGTATAAACAAAACCACCCAAAAGATTGAGGAATCACTGCTTTTTTCCTATTTTACCACACAAATACATTATATGTTATATATACTATACATTATTGCACTACATTATATGGTACAATAAATAGTGCAGTGAAAATCTACAACTTGTCCCATAAAAACAAGCCCTCGTGGCAATATTAATAAAAAATACAAAAGTTATGGCTTTTGGATGCTAATATATAGAATCATGCTATATATTATCATGATCAGGATCCAATGGTTGCAGCGCTTGTCTGTCTCTACTCTTGCCTTACAGAAGATGTCTGTTTAGATACTATAGGCTGGGGAGAGATTGCAGCAGTAGATTCTGTGACCTGATTAGCTGAGCTGATTTGCTAGTGCACGAGTTAACAGCACAGCATTCTGGGATATAAGGGCACAAGCTCTGGCTTCAATTCCCTTAGCTGATGTCACATTCAGGACATGCCCACCCATTTCAATATGCAGCAGGAGAAGGTTTTACTTTTACTGTCTGACATGTATTATGGCTGTATCTCGGGCTAGGAAGTAGCTATCTGCATAATATAGGTATCTTTGGAATTATAGTGAAAGGCTCTATTCAGCTGTGAAAAAAAATAATTTTAGGCAATTTCATTGGAGGTATGCTTTAAGGAACATGTATAAAAGCATGAACTTGCACCATATTTATAAAGAATCTGGCTGTCAGTTTTTACATATTTACCTCTCGTCTGACAGTTTTAAATGTAGGTGTGTGGTTCAGATATGCACTGGCATGATAAAAAATTCATAAACCGTGCAACATTTGAAAAAACTAAAAAAATTTTTGAAGCCTTTGCCAGATGAGAACAATAGTTTGCTAGCAAACAATTAAAGATGTAAGACTTCCATTTATTTTGTGACATTTGTGCGTTATTTTAGGCTTTAGCCTAAAGCACCAAAATTTAGTTTACTCACGTCAACTTTACATACAAGCTTGTTACAGTATAGTGAATTTGCAAAAACTTGATGACCGCATCCATTGACATGAAATTTGGTGTTTATTTAACACATCCCAATAACACCACTGTTATTCGGATGTGCTAAATAAACACCAAATTTATTTTCCAATGAATTCTGTCATCAAAATCTTGGACTATGTGGAGGTCTGAAACAGGATTTTTTTTTTTTAATTAGAATCTTGCATCCATTCCTTTGTGGAATTTTGTCTCAGACACTTTTTGAATTTTACAGTATAGTGAATTTGGATGTAGATATGGATGCCGACAGCACTCGCCCAGTAAAAATTCAAACGATGCAATAAATTCAAGACTGTCCAAAAAAAATCCCATTTCAGACCTTTGTACCCAATAGTAAGGACCCATGCACACGACCATAAAACCGCGGACCGTACCACGGTCCACGGTTTTACGGACCCATTTGGTTCTATTGGCTGCGGATACCTTACCGTAGCGCTACGGATCGGTGTCCGTGCCGTAGAACCGTGCAGGGAATTATGGAGCATGTCCTATTTTTCATATTTTATGGGCCGTGCTCCTATACTTTTGTACCGGAGCACGGCCCGAAAATGCGGGCGACGGTCAGCGGGGCTGTGATAACGGGCACGGCCTAGCTCCATGACAGCATCTATGTGCCTAAAAAAATCAAGTGTTTATTAACGCATGTGTTTTTGGGCTGTGTTAATAAAAGCGTTATTTTTTTTCCATATGGATGCTGTCATGGATTTACTATAGTAATGTGAATTTTGCATATTCTGTATACAGTAAATTTTACGCCAGTTCTGCTTCGTTGTATAGCAAACTGAGCTAGGCTTTAGAAAAAAAAGAAGCAGGAGACATGACAGAAGTCATTTACTTTACCAGCTATAGGTCTTCATATCCTGAGGCATTGCAGTAAGAAGTATAAACATCCAAGAGGAGTACTCTTCAAATGCATAATAAAGTATATGCTTTTCTCTCTTTTCTTATTCTCTATGGTTTGGAATACGAGTCTCAAGACTGCACGTAGGTGTTACCTGAACTGGAGTAATGTTAATCAATGCTGAATCTTGGGGCCTGCTAACACTACAAGCTTATCTGATCCTTTATAACAGATCCTTAAGTCATAGTAATAACTTCACCTATGGTTTTATAAGAAAGCCAGCACAGTTTTTTTTTCTCAAGAAACAGTAAAATCTTCCACTGTATATACTTTATGATTGCTTATGGCAAACTCTAAGATATGTCCATCGTGAACATGTAGAATACTAAATACTGTACAGGGAGAGTTATAAAGTAATGTAGGTTTTTTACATTACGGTTTAAACAATGTAAGACAATATATAACATAGATAGATGGCTAGATAGATACTGTATATCATACTATATCTGGGCATTATGTAGAGAGTAAATATTGGCACAACGGATATATTACCAAAAACGACATATAGATGTGTAGTAAATTATTTGGATCATATTTTAGGCCTCAGTGGTGGGGATTCCCAAACCAACTGGGCCCATGGTAAATGAGAAACACATTTACACTTGTAACATTTGGAGATACATCTGTACTACAGTACGTTCAGTCACTAGATGCATATATCCTATTTCTAGCATTTTAAAGAGAATGCTAAACTTCAACAGTCTATAGCCACCTACATGTTCCACTTTATCATGGTTTGTGCTTCCGTTCTAAGAATACCACTGGCTCTGCAGGTTTGGTTGAAGTGGACACCTACTGCAATAATATAACGCACATTTTTTACTATGTTAAAATGTAGCTCTATGCAGTGTAGTTGCTGAATAGAACCTAATTAGAATGTATTAAAGTCACAGAATTTCCTTATGGTGCATATTCTTTGAATAAAACCAAGCAAGCAAGCAAACAAACAAAAAAATATCACATTTGTATATATATATATATATATATATATATAAGCACATATATTTTATATAATTTTTTTTGCTTTTATGGTCATAGAAACATAGATTTTTGAAAATAGAATACATTTTGAACAAGATTATTTGGATAATCTGGTATTTTGTACTATCATAAATCATTTTCAAAAATTTTAATATTCAATGGCCCCCTTACTTATTAGTCCCACCTTTCCCGTACTGGGTTGGGACCCTCTATGTCTTCAGAACAGCCTGCATTTTAATGGATTAATTCAACAAGGCACTGGATGATCCTTTAGAGATTTTAGTGCATGTTCACTGAATAGCATCATGCTGCAGATTTGTCGGTTCACATTAATACTGAAAATCTCCAATTCTATCTTGGATCGAGTTCAACTGACTGTGCAGTCTATGGGGGATCACTAACTCATTGTCAAGGTTATGGACAAGCTGAAAATGATGTGTGCTGGTGACATGATGTGTTATTCCCCTGGAAGAAAACATTAGAAGACAGGTAGACTGGTCATGAAGAGGGAAACAATACTCCAGTAGATTGCATCATTTAAATAGGGATCAATTGACTCCAATTTCTGACTGTCTTCTGTAGGCGAGGCTTTTTCAATCTTCCACTGTTCCGTTTTGGTAAGCATGTGTAGTATCAAGAGGGTGAATGTATTTTAGTTAAAAATAAACTTTTAATAGTATAGTTGCAAAAAGTAGAGACCAAACATGGTGCAGTCAAACAATACACACAAAGATATGCCAGAAACTGTGTGGGTAAGGACTACATATACGTAGTCCCACTGTACTAAAAACCTTTGTCCATTCCCTAGCCTTTTGCTAGGACTAGAGAGGGACAAAGGTTAGGGCTAGATGCTCAGGGCTTTTTTTTTTTTTTTAGGGTGATAAGGTTCTTTTTCCTAGCAATGACAGAAGTTAGAGAATAGCCCATAAACAGGGCATAACAGGGAATAGTGATGTCCCCCCTCCCTCCACAGTCAGGACATCTAAGTGACCCTTCACCCGTGGCACGTGACACATGCAGAACTGGTAAGATTATTCCATTTTTTCATAGTCGACTGATGTGTCATGCATTATACTCTATATAGGAAATTGAAACTGTGATGCAAAAGTTTATACTAATCGTATTTTAGTACACTGGGACTATATGTAGTCCTTACCCCCACTGTTTCTTGCATATCTTTGTGTGTATTGTTTATCTACACTTTGTTTGGTCTCTACTTTTTGCAACTATACTATTGAAAGTTAAGTTTGAACTAAAATACATTCACACACTTGATACAATGTTTGACGTTTGGTGAACTCGTGGAGTCTGTACCCATAGCGGCCTCGAAACTGGTTGTTTCTGTCTATTGGTAGGCATGTGCCCACTGTTTTTATTTGAGAGGAGCAGAGCCTGGTGTGGTCTTCTGCTCTATGTAGGCCATCTACTTAAGGTTTGACATGTTGTGCAAAGATGCTGTCCTACATCCTACTGTTGTTCCACATGGTCCTGTCTCATGACCTTCCTGTTAGCTTGTACCTGTCTGGCCATTCCCCTCGGACCTCACTTATTTACAAAGCTTTTTTGTCCGTATAGAGAAATACAAAAAAGGGGGAAAGACCCGCACCTGATAGTGTAGTAGTTTATGCAATCAGCCAGAGAGAGTCATTACTGAGTGCTTACACGATCCCATATGGGAAGAACAGCTCGCCTTTTGCCCATATAACTGGTTCTTACTAGATGCTATGTGTTTTGTGCCCCATTCTGTGCACTAATAATCATTCCACAGTAAAGTTACTTCTGTCACATATCTTTCCTAATAACAGAACCTCTTAGTCTTGACCATGTTTGCATGGATTTATGTATCCATTTATTGCCACATGAATGGCTGCTAAGATATAGGTGTACTTGAGTACCTACTAAAGTGTGCTCAGACCAACGGGCTATAACAACTTGATCTCTTTGTGATATTTGACTCACTTAATATGCGGCAACAAAAATGATGTCCTTGTTTGTTGTCACTCAATGTCAGTTAGAAGCAGATGCATAATGTTGAACAATAAGACAAGAGCGGACAACTAATGGATTGAAATTTATTGGTGATTTATTTTTTATTTTTGGTGTAACCTTTAAATAATCCCTTCTGTTGAAGTAGATAGGCTTTACCTATGATTAATGGTGGGATAAAAGCTAAAAAGGTCTTATATAGAAACGACTTATTCTAACATTGTAAAGCTTCTTAAAGTATCTCTAAGCCCTGCTGTGGTTTGAACCGGCTGCATCAATGAAATTCCTTCATTCACCCAGGGGAGCTTCTGATGATCTAAGAAATTGCAGCAATATGGTATAGAGAGCGGGTTCCCAGATTCTCCAATGCAATATACCAGCTCTGTATTTTATTCTATCACACTGAACAGAGTCAGTGTTTGTCACCTTGATATTTTCATGATTCCCTTTTACTTTCTTGTATTTCAATTACACATTTTCTTCACTCAGGTTATAATTTACCTGACAATCTTAGTGGTTACACAAATACTTCATGGTTATCATATTAAACCAGTGTCCGTGTATGCCAATGAAATGGATACTGCGTTGACAGCTTGTAATCTTTGACTTATTCCTGGAGATTGAAAGTATTTACATTCCAGTTCATCTCCGTCCATATGTTACCAATCTCAGTTAACTAATACATTTCGTAATCCTGCCGTTTTTCAGAATTTAGCGTACTGCAGAGCCTGTTCTGCTTATGGGAAATTTTATAGTACCACTTTATTTTTTATACTGGAAATAAAAAGAAGTGTGTACTAAAAAATAAATAAACCGAAACCCATTTTTGGAATGTGCCAATACAACATTATTACATCAAGAATTGGATGATACATTGAGCATACCCCCTGCACAGTTGTACACTGCCTCACCTGAAAGATGCCTGTAAATCCCACAATAATGTACTTTGCAATACATTCTGACAATAATTATAAGTGTTATTATCAATTTAGTCTTCATGATCAGCGTTCCAGTCAATTGTTACCAATTCAGCTTAGTATATACCCATTGGAATGCCAATGTTTGGTATCCAATTTGTTCTCCGTTGTTTTTATGCAATTATTATGATGCATAAATCTTTGCTTGTATATTAGAAAATTACATAAATAGAAACTCCTATATATATATATTATTAGAAATGCAATATTTATGAACAGGAACCCAGTGAATGACCGATCATGGAAGCTGTATTAAGACTATGCTAGTCTTATTAAAATGCAATCTAGAGTAAGATACAACAAAATTAATAAGAGCCACACACCCCTTTATAAATTGGTGGCAACTTTGGCTGTTCATGCAACACTAATGATATCTACCACAGCCTGGAGATGGCCTAGATTTCCGCTTTAAGTTATGACAGTTTCTGGTGTAACTTATAGTAAATGTGTTGGGCCGCAGTGGCCATGCCCTCTACCGCTAAGCCTTTCCCAGAAAACTAGAAGCTTTGTTAACTATCCCCCAAAGTGCTGTGTGCCTACAAGTCTTGTCTGCTATTTCAGGAAAAAGATTAAAGACATTTCTCCTAACAGATTCAAATAATTTTGATGGTGATAAGATCTGTTCTCTGAGTGTATTGAACAGACTGTAATTCTGTTCTGTTCCTTCATCAATAATGCTAAATACTTAGTAGGCATACATTCTTGGCACATTTTGCTATGAATGGCAGACGTAAAAATGTATGTAATGGAATGTAAAAATGCATAAAATGTAAAAATGAATGCAATATGTTTTCTACATCAGTTAGAACTTGGACAAACATGGCAAAGTCCAGCACTCGTCTCCCACGATAAAATGGTCAAACTTTATTTACCCAACTAGCAAGATGTGCACATGCAGAACAATCATGTTTTTGTCTGGTGTTTTTAAGGTGGGAACCCTGGCTATAACCAAGGACTATATTTTTGGTCTGAAACATGTAAGCGGTTTAACCTTATTTTATTTTCTGTGTTACTTATTTTAATCCAATGGATTAAAGTTAAACCATTTTAACATTGGAGTTGAGTGCTGGACTTCACCATTTTTGTCTAAGTTCTGACTGTTTCCCTTGGCTGAGGCAGAGTTACCTGTTCCCTGCAATATCCTGGGTAGGGAAGCGTGATTGGATTCTGAGTGGTGAGCTGGCAAACAAACTTTTTTTTTTAATAGATATCTCTACACCAGTACCAATTTATATTTTAAGTGTATTTTAAGGTCTACTTAAAATCTACAGCATATACACAATGTAGAAGTGAAATGAGGTAAAGATTGTAGAGCATTGGAAAGTATATGAAATTCCCTTTAAAGAGAACCAGTTATGTTAAATATACTGTCCAATCTTTTTCCTGCATGTTTTGGAGCAAGAAGAGTTGAGCAGCTTGATATATAGTTTTGTGGGATAAGATTCAGTACAACTTGTAATTTACTTGTTTATATCGCTCCCTATGGTTATGGGCTCCAGTAGATGGTCCTACTAAATGATTACCAGCCCTCCCTGTATAATTGCGTATACAGCGATAACTGTCAAACATTGAGTGAGCCCACCTACTGGACTCCTAAACCCAGAATGAGCAAGGATTTACATGTATAAAACAAGTTATAATGTATCTTTTCTCAAAGACTATATGTTAAACTGTTCAGCTCCTCCTGCTCTATAACATGCTGATGGCAGGTCGGACTGTATTGCTCACAGGTTTCCTCTAATTTAACATCAATTTGTCCTGATAGGTACCAGATTGTCAAATATTCTGGGTTTTTATAGCAATTCCTCGTTGGTTATCTTCTGTCATGTACATGGGATCTCCTGGGCCCCAATACAAAATATGTAGACTTTTGCATTGAAACCATTTATAATACTTGTGTCCTATGTGGCAGAGAGGCCTTGAGCACCTTCAGGTACCATGGCTTTGGTGTGGGAAATGCTACCTTTGCACCTCCTATAGCTACAATCCTGGCTTCTATATTACCGGATATTGGTTTGAAAGGAATTTTATTTTACTACATATATATATATATATATATATATAACATTTCCGTTCAATGTGTTGTAACCATATTGTCCGCTCTTTGGGATTTTAAAGTGACTCTTCAGGCATGCCTTACTAAGGTTAAAGGGGTTTACCAGGGACAATACATTTTCAGGGCGGGCAGAGCACAAGCACTGAGGAATTTCATAAATGCAAAGAAAATGACATTGAGGCGTAAGCAAAGAATTGAACGAGGCAGGCATGCCTCAAACCCGGGACTTCTGACGTATGCCCCGGGTTTGAGGCATCCTATTGGTCTACAGCCTCCTCAATACCCACCCCGTTCATTCTTTGCTTATGCTTCAATGCCAGCACAATTTTATTAGCGTTATTGTTATTCTTCAATGCCCGCAAGCTGCCTGTTCCGATGGTATCTACAGTGATGATGGGGAATACATATATTCAGGGATGATGGGGGTTATAAAATACAGTGATGATGGGGTTTACATATGTTATCTACAGTGACGATCGGGATTACATATATACAGGGATGATGGGGATTACTTTTGCTAGCTGAGGTGCGCGCATAGAAAGCTGATGGGCAGGATGATACACTTAGGCCTCATGCACACGACCGTAGTGTTTTTCTGGTCCGCAAATTCCAGGACCGTGTTCCGTGAAATGTCATCCGCAGTTCATCCGTATGTCCTCCGCAGTTCATCCGTATGTAATCCGCAAAATGCGGATGAAAAATAAAAAGCCTAGGTAAAACATGATGACGACAGAACTCATTCCCGGTCGTCGCCTAGCAACACTTCCGCAAATCCGCAAAACTGCGGATGACACACGGCGGTGTATCCGCAATTTCCACGGGCCCATTGACTTCTATTGGCATGTCCGCACCGCATTTGCGGCCCATAATAGGACATGTCCGTAGTTTCTGCGGCACGGATGTGCGGACATGCGGAGAGCCGTGAAAACACGGATAGTGTGTATGGGCCCATAGAAATGAATGGGTCCGCAATTTACCCGTGGATTTGCGGTTGAATTGCGGACGCAAAAACACGGTCGTGTGCATGAGGCCTAAGGCCTCATGCACACGACCGTGTTTTTGCGTCCGCAATTCCCCCGCAAATCCACGGGAGAATTGCGGACCCATTCTTTTCTATGGGGCCGTGCACACGACCGTAGTTTTTGCGGTCCGTGCACGGCCCGGGAACCCGGACCGCAGAAAGTACGGACATGTCCTATTATGGTCCGGAGTTGCGGTCCGGGCTCATTGAAAACAATGGCCCGGCCATGTGCATGTGCGGGCGGCTTGCGGCTGACAGTCCGCTGACAGTCCGCAGCCGGCCGACACGAAAATCACGGGCGTGCACACGGCTACGGTCGGGCTACGGTCGTGTGCATGAGGCCTAAAGGGGATGGGAGAACTAGTGGGGAGGGAGATGAGTGAAATACAGAGGGAGGAATAATTACTCAAGAACAGCCCTGTGTTACGTTACTCACTGAGGTATAGACACAAAGGTCTGTCTGCATAATAATGCTCATGCACAAGCGTGTGTTGAAGCAAAAAAAGACTAGGATGAAAAGCAGAACTTCCGACCGGCCAGAGGTACGGGGAATTGCAACAAATGTGTTCCGACTTTTGACAATGCATATTAGGAAGTTAACTTAATTTTGACATAGAGTATTAGTACAAAAGTTTTGTATCCCTGGAAAACCCCTTTTAATTTACAGAGTGGGCTATTTATATGGATACACCTAAATAAAATGGGAATGGTTGGTGATATTAACTTCCTGTTTGTGGCACATTAGTATATGGGAGGGAGGAAAGTTTTCAAGCTGGGTGTTGACCATGGCGGCCATTTTGAAGTTGGCCATTTTGTATCCAACTTTAGTTTTTTTCAATGGGAAGAGGGTCATGTGACACATCAAACTTATCGAGAATTTCACAAGAAAAACAATGGCGTTCTTGGTTTTAACATTACTTTATTCTTTCATGAGTTATTTACACGTTTCTGACCACTTATAAAATGTGTTCAAAGTGCTGCCCATTGTGTTGGATTGTCAATGCAACCCTCTTCTCCCACTCTTCACACACTGATAGCAGTGTTTCTATTTCATTGGCAGGTGGTGGGCAGGTGGTGTGCAGGCTTTGTGCTTTAGTGTTTTGTAACCGCAACCTGTGGAAAAGAGGCCTTGGATTGTACTTATTGAGGTGGTTGGGGCCTGTTGGAGGTATGGCGATTCCTCTTCAATGTAAGTAGTTTAAAGGAATGGCTAGTATTGTTCCTGCTGTGTGCTGTCTCGGGGAACACATTCTAAAGGAACCTGGGTTTAACACCGTGAGATTGCTACACCATTAAAACCACTGACAGTTGAAGTGAATAACATTAATTATCTTGTGGGACATATTAGGTAGGAAGCGAACAGTCATTTATTTAAGTTGATGTGTTGGAAGCAGGAAAAATAGGCAAGCGTAAGGATCTGAGGGTCTTTGGGAATGTCAAATTGTGATGGCTAGATGAATGGGTCAGAGCATCTGCAAAACGGCAGGTCTTGTGGGGTGTTCCCGGTATGCAGTGGTTAGTTCTTACAAAAAGCAGCCCAAGGAAGGAAAACCAGTGATACGACATCAGGCTTATGGGTGCCCAAGGCTCAGTAATGCATTTGGGGAGCGAAGGCTAGCCTGTCTGGTCCGATCCTACAGAAGAGCAAAACTTAAAGCTGGATAAGATAGAAAGGTATCAGAACACACAGTGCGTTGCAGCTTGCTGCGTTTGGTCGCTGCGTAGTTACAGACCAGTCAGATTACCCATGCTGACCCCTGTCCACCACCAGAGCTCCTACAATGGTGGCATGTAAGAATAAGAAATGGACCATGGAGCAATGGAAGAAGGTGGCTTGGTCTAATGAATTTTATTTGCTTTCACATCATGTGGACGGGCCGCGTGTGTAGCTAAGGAAGAAATGGCACCAGGATGCACTATGGCAAGTAGGCATGCCAGCAGAGGAACTGTGACGCTCTGAAACCTTGGCTGTTAGCATTTATGTGAATGTTACTTTGACATGTACCACCAACCTAAACAATGTTGCAGGCCAAGTACACCTCTTCATTGCAATGGTATTCCCTAATGCCTTTTTGAGCAGCATAATGCGCTTTGCCACACTTCAAAAAATTGTCATGAGTGGTTTGAGGAACATGACCATAGAGTTCAAGATGTTGATTTGGCCTCCAAATTTCGAGCATATGTTAGATGTACTGGAAAAACAAGTCCATTCCATGGAGGCCCCACCTCGTTACTTACAGGATTTAAAGGATCTTCTGCTAACGTCTTGTTTGCAGACACCACAGGAAACCTTCAGAGGTCTTGTGGAGTCCATTCCTCGATGGATCAGAGCTGTTTTGTCGGCACGAGAGGGACCTACACAATATTAGGCAGGTGGTTTTAATGTTAATTGCTGAATTGTACATATTTTGATAACATATGTTTTGTAATATTTTCAATATAAATGAAAAGTTTTTATATATTTTGTATGTTTAGAAATTTTCTTAAGAAGCCTCTTTTTCCATCATCACGCAGCATGTGGTTTCTCTTTATGTTGGAAAGGTGGAGGTGATAGTGTTGCCAAGTTGTTATAGATATGCCAGAACAACTTTACAATGCCATAGTCATTACTTGAATGATATACCTTGCCATCGAATACTAATAATGAAAAAGTTCTTACTGTTTAGCATTATAGCTTGCTTGGGACTATATTTACCTGTGTTAATGCTTGAAAAGAGACCCCAGGTTGAGTGGGCGACCATTCTGTGCAATGGACAGCATGGATATAAACAGCACCAAGGGGGCTGCAGTGTTGTATAGTAAGAGCATTTTTAGATACAGAATACCAATTTTTTTTTTCTACTCAAAATGAACTATGGAATCCCATTCCCTGATTGTCCAAAAGCTATAACTTCTAAAAAAAGATAGAACAGCTTCCCATTCAGATTAGTTACTAGATTCCCATTTCTCCATCAAGAACATTGGGACAGTTACTTGCAGGAGAGTTTTCGCCTGTCACTGTATGTTCACATTTTCTCAGTACAGTTTAAAGTGTAAAAAGTTAGAAAAGAACCACTGAATGTGAATGGAATGAAAATGATTATGCAAATGTTCTCTCATGCGCTTATGACTTTGATGAATAGACCCTCCCGGCTTTGTAGAGAGATAGAAATGAACACAGTGCCGTGATATGAGGCTGGGCACATATTTGAACATATTATTTAGAATGTTGAAATCTGATAATGATCCAGGTACTTGCCTTCAAGTACCAGCAAAATATTTGTAAGAGGGATTCTTGTAGATGAGAGATTGTATGACTGATGTTGGTGATATATACGCTGACCCTGGAGATTATTTATCATCAGTCTGAATGGTAAAGTGGGACAGAAGAATACAAAGTATTTGGTTCATCTGCTGTACACTTTAATCAATACTCAACATTAATAGCTTAGCAATTCAATTTCTTCATAGCTCCAGTACTATCCTGTATTGACAGGTTAGATAAACAATGGCATTTGAAATGTTTTTCCTTTTCAAATATTTTTGCAGATATTTGATATCTGGTCAGATCATCATCATTTAAAATAATGCTGTATTTTTATGATAGGGCGCACAATATGAATAGTCAGGTTTTTTTTCATATATATAAGACATTCACTTTATCACTGTTACAATATTAATAGTAATCTACCAGCATGATGGCTCAGTGGTCAGCCCAAATTAGAATCCGACCATAGGCACCATCTGCAGGGAGATTGTATGTCCTCCTTATGTTTGCATGGGTTCCTTTCAGGTACAATGGCTTCATTCTACCTTATGTAGACCTATGGGCACATACTATAGTTCTGGATGCAATGGAATCTTGTTAGATTGGACAACCAATAGTTCCAATAGTGAAATTGTGAAAATTAGGTAGTGAGCTAACCATCGGTGTATTGTAAAATTCTATGAACTAATTTTGACAATTCACCCCGGAGAACACATATGATATAGCAGACCAAAACTTTTTGGTGAGACATTAAAACAATCTTCTCACCTTTACTAGACTTACATATATGTAATAGAGTTCACTTTATGGCATTCATCAATCCATCTGTTCTAAGCTCATTGTTCTTTTAGCAAAAACTACTACTACTTTATTTTTACTTCTCATATTACATTTGGCAATGACAGTAGAGTCTGTCGAACTGTAGCATTAGGCAGAACCTAAATATCGTGACTAATGGAAAAACACAATTACTACATCATGACGGCCACCTGTCACAGGTAGCAATAAAGAACATCTAAATCGGACTTTGCGGCAAGAAGCTTATCATGAGGTGTAGATAAAGTGTAAAGAATACGGCTCTGTCAGTCAAAGCTTTGCCATCTCGATCTGTGTTTTTATTTATCTCTTAAGCCTTAGAAAGCAACATTAATGTAATAGCCGGAGGTTTTCACAACTACTGTTTCAACCGAGAGGAAAAGAAATCTCCCCTTCTTTCTCTGCTCAGCTCACTGATGCAGCTGTCAAATGTTATTTTCTTGTTCTCTGTGGCCCATCAGAAATGTGGCTTGTTTCTGTCAGCTACAATGAGTTTTAGGAGTGTAAATCAAATCTCCTAAGATCTCCTGCTGGCTGCGCTACCCTAGTTGTGAGCAATGACTTAGAAAAAAATGTTATCATCATTGATGTTCAAAGTTTATCCTTTACTCTAGAGCAGAGACGGGTAATATTTAGGGCTTCAGCTGTTGCTGAACTAAATCACTCATGATGCTCAACCAGCAATCTCAAGTGTCGAGGGTTGCCAGTGCATATAGAGTTTTCAGTCTGCTGCGCATTAGGAAGTAGTGAAAGGGGAAACTGTTTAAGTCCTCCTACACATTCCTTTATTGCAGTTTTTTTTTTTTCAAGCATTTTTCGCTGGCGTTTTTTATGTTGTAACATTTTGAACATGAGTTTTTTCTGGTGTTTTTAAATTTAGAGAAGTCTATGAGAAAAATACCATACTCCGAACATTCTGCATTGTGAAAAAAAATGCTGCTGATAGCCCAAAAATGCTTTGTATGTAGCCTTTTCAGTCATTTACAATAGACTTTAAATAACATCTGGCCACACTGTTCTTACCAAAAAAAACAAAAAAAAAAACGCAGTGAAAACAGTATGTGAATCCAGCCTATTATGTATTTTGCTGCTATGTACATGTAATAATACACTATATGGACAAAAGTATTGGAACACACCTCGTAATAATTGATTCAGGTGTTTCATTCAGTCCCATTGCCACAGGTGTATAAAATCAAGCACCTCGCCATGCAGTCGCCTGTACAAACATTTGTGAAAGAAATTGATCACTAATTTTGATCGTGGTACTGTAAAATGCATTGGTGTCTCAATACTTTTGTCCATATAGTGTATGTACTATGTATATTTCTATTTTCCTTCTTAGCCTCATACAACATTTCATCCAAGATAACCTAGTTGCAATATGTAATAATTTTATGAGAATCTGTTCAAACTGCATACAGACTGGGAGTTGAAGGGATAGAAATGGCAATATATAAACTCAGTATAAATTTTAGAGTAACTTTGTAAAGTATTGTTTCCTCGCAGTAATTTAGCAATTATCTGCTTGTAAAAGCACCCCCTGGTGTTCAAATGTATAGGTCTCTGTACTTCATTCTAGAGAATGTCAGATGTGCATGCATAGTACAATACAGTTAAAGAAACAGGAAAATCTTTAAGGCTAGACATGCCTTAAGGGGGTTTTACACAGGACGATTATCGGGCAGAAGAGCGTTAATATAACGCTCATTGACGATAATTGCCCCGTGTAAAAAGGGGAACGATCAGCACAGGGGAGTCTGTTATTTTTCTTGAACAGCACAACACTAATCCATGTACTATATCTGCTATTGCATCTCAGCCCCATTCACGTAAATCCAGTTTATGAACAGACATGGCACTGTTTCTTAAACAAAACCTGTGCCTTTTCCTAATCTTGCACAACCCCTTCAAACCTTGAATACAAGACAGAACGTCTCCTGCTGACCCATCCCAAGGCTTTCCCTGGCCCAAAATGGCCAAGTTTAAAGTGACCTAAAATGTTACTGTTCTCATATTTTATTATAAAAAAAAGAATAACTAAGTTTGATATTATGACAGACCTCAGGGGCACACGGGGGACTGGGTTGCACATCACTGTACCTATTCAACATTACTAGTAATTCCGCCTTACCAGATGAAAAAAAAAATGGTGATTATATTTGCCCGTATTATTTTATTATTACTTTTCTGTCCATGTGTGTTTTATTCTACGACTATGAGTTTTTGATTTTGTAAATGTAGCATTTGTTTACTGTCCTCCCATGCAGCCAATGTTACATTTCTCTAGTTCACAATACATTCTTTTTTTCACCGTTTCAGCTAGAGATATATCACATTAAATATCCTATCGCTGACATGAACAAATACACCTTGCTTTCAAGCCCAAAAAAGCAGCCTTTCGTTATCTGTGGTGCTCTTGTTCTGGATGAAATGAATAGCCTCTTTGCAGCCTACAGACAGAGGAGCCCCCTATGAGCTACACAAAAGCTGGAACCATTTTCTCCACTGCATTTATGTTGAAAAATCTCCCTCTAAGCTTTCACAGTTTCACAAAAAGGGAATTGAGTTGGATGTAGGGAGGGGACCCAGTCACCCCGGGCATGATGCCGGCTTTTATTTGCAACAAGAGGTGAAAGGTTCCCTCGAGCACAAAGACGCTCTTTTTTGCTTGGACAATTCTATCCCTGTGAGGAACAGATATGCTAACAGTCTCAGCAAAGCAAACTTGAAAAGAAAACATTACCCGGTCCAAATAATTTAAAATAAGCTGTAGATTTACTAATGAAGACAGATGCGTACACATCCAGAGCCGATTAATCGAAGTTATCCACTCCTTTTTTAAAACATCAATGTTTACAGTTGTGTTTTCTTTACCGAATGTAGCTAGAGATTTCCATTACGTGATTGGAAGAACACTTCTTTAGATTTCAGTAGCTAAGCTTCTGTTAATACACTTATAATGATTAATCACGGGAAAAAGGCTTTATGTTCTACTGACTAGTTGTGTAGAAATGTTTAAGTCCTTCTTTCAAAGAACATATGAAATGTTAAATACTTTTGTGTCAAAAAAGACAAAAGTATAATAGGTATGATACCTTTATTGGCTAACCATAAAAGTTCTATATGCAAGCTTTCAGAGCACAGAGGCCCCTTCTTCTTCTTCTTCGGAAGAAGGGGCCTCTGTGCTCTGAAAGCTTGCATATAGAACTTTTATGGTTAGCCAATAAAGGTATCATACCTATTATACTTTTGTCTTTTTTGACACAAAAGTATTTAACATTTCATATTGTCTCTGGCTAACACGGTACTACACAATTTTTTACTGTACTTTTCAAAGAACATAAAACAGAATAACATGCATAGGAGAAGTAGCACCAACAACTGTTCAGATTGCCTTTAGTTTAAATAATACATAAAGTTACCTCCATCTGAAAGCATAGAAATGACATATAACTCAGAACCTATAGGTAATTTTTACCTGCTTTTTATTTTCCCCTGTGCCTGTACTTTGGCAGCTGTTTACCACAGTTCTCTTAGGGCAGAGCTGTGATCTGTGACTTCAGTTTAATTACAGTATCTGAGTCTGAGGTAGTCTGAGATCCACCTCCTGCCTCATCATTGGTTCAGGCTGTTGCTCTCTCCTACCCAACTGCAGCTCGCCCTCCTCAGATTGGCTACTTTGTGTAAACACAAGTCCAGGAAGTCCGTTCATGGAGAGCTGATTTCTAGTACAGCAGGACATAATGATTATAAAGCACAGGGTACTAAACCTCCAGTGAAAAAGGATTATCAAGTAATTGGCACATAAATATTATAGCAAATGAGACTTGAGTAAGTGAGTAAAGGGCCATTTACACGCGTCAATGGTCAGACGAACGAGTGTTCGTCGGCTGATGTATATATATATATTTTTATACCCTGAAAATCATTGTCAGCAGCCCATCTCCCTCATTAAGCAGTGGATGTTCTGAAAGCAACTGTATGGGGACTGAACCAATGTATTAGCGCTTGCGATGCTCTGGCCAGGTAAACTCCGGCTTTGTAGCTCCTGACATTACTGTCCATATGTGAACAGTGACGTCAGGAGCTTCCCGGGCACAGCGCTTCAGGTGCCACTTTACCCGGGGTGTTTAGTCAACATATCCTACTATATGCCTATACGTTGCAGCCTGCAGGCAAAAAAGTGATGTGAAAGGGTCCTAAGTATATATATTTTTTTTGCATTCATTTAGATAAGCATATATTTATGAATTCTAGGTTATCCAAGGGAGCAATTTAGTTTATTTATCTCTGACCCCTGAAACTTAAATTCTACAATATCTGAGTACTGTATAGACTGATTGTTAACATAAACATAAATAGGGTAAATCGGGAAAAAAGGGTGATAATGATATCTTCTTCATCCAAGTCTATTCTTCGATCACAATCCAAAGCTAAAAAAAAGTACACAGGCTTCCCTATGATGTGGAAATCAATGGCTCAAAATATATTAGACTGAAATTTATACGAGTCCAAACAGACTCTCAGGCCAGACCCCATTATTCAGTATCCTAATTAGGATATTTCACCGATATATATCGAGAGAGGAGAAGAAAACACACAGACGCTTCTGATATGCTCAAAATACTTCTCTGAAGGATTTATTTCCAAGTTCAAACTGTAATACTGAAATTCAGAAGGGGTGTAGGCTTGAGGTTAACCAATCAGAGACAATGTGACAATATTTGTTATTCAGTACAAAGCATACAATAAAATACATCCCAGATACATCATTATAATTCTTCACACATTAGGTTTGCAGGTGGCCTTATCTCTCTTGGACAGAATATTCTCGTGGAGATGGGGGAGACTCTCTTCACACACATATTTTGGCCCTCCCTTCTCACTCCCTGTTCTTTCTCTACAAACTTTGTATGGGAGCCAAGGTCAAAGATAAAACATACGAAATCAACATTACTTGTATTAAAGGAACAATGACTTTCCTATTCACTACAAAAGAACCAAGATGGGAACTCCAGACAAGATGGCTGCTGCACAAAAGTAAATCATTTAAACACTATTATAATCACTTTCACATAATACATATTTTAGTAATCCGGCATCCTGCTTGATAATTCACAATGTAATTTCATACAGAGAATATAAGCAAATAAACCATCCTTCACACCTAAATTGCCCTAAAGGCATACCTTTTGTGTTACTCTTTCCCTCAATTCAGTGCAATAGCACTATGTTTGGTAAAGCATAGTCCGTCTTTTCTGATTGAGTCGTAGTTTACTGCAGCAAAGCTGTCCCCATTGCTACGGTTGTAGTAATTCTTATCTTGACTCTGATAACTTGTTGCAGCGTGATATAACACAACAAAAACCATTACGAAAGTCAAGTTAATGTTTCTTGACACTGTGTATTTAATGCGTTTAAAAGTCAAGATAAAGATGGCTACATCTGTATGTTTGCAATGTAGACCAGGCAGGAACAAATCCACCCCGTTAGCTAAGCTTGGACACTAGTGACGGTCTATCCAAACAAGCTGAGAACCAAGCAGGGAAGGATCCCTGTTTTTCCTGCTAGATTTTTCAAAGACTAGTTGAGGAGCCTGCAGAATATTCATCTTTATCAAACTGATGAAAAAGTGTTGAAAAAGAACCCAACAGTATTTATCAGTAAACCATTTCTGTTTCTTTGCCAATGTGATAATGGTGATGGAGTCCAAGGATTTAAATATATTGGGGCAGACTTACTACGGTGTTTGGGCCTAGAAAGTGTTTAAAAATGTGCCAAACTTTGGCACAAATTGGTGTCGTTTGGCACAGGTTGAAGTTATTTTGATATTTGCATCTCATTAGACACTTTTTAAATGTGTTCCAATGGAGGGTGTGGCTTGTTGGAAAGGAGGATTGGCTTAAAATTCACCAATGTGCGACACAAATGGGCCAAAAACGGGCTCAAAATTCTGGGACAAAATAAGCCAGATGAAAGGTGGTATAAGGAAAATAAAAGTGTCTTTTCAAGTCATGCAAGATGTGTCAACATTATCATGCAGCATGCATCACTGTGATAAATTTGCCGCATTTCATGCATGCCTGGTCTAAGATTACACTGTCTTACTAATAGACAGCATTAGTCAATATGGCTCATTGTTGTTTGCAAAATAAAGGTGGGAATTTCAAGGATATTCTACATTTAATTACATCTAAACCTATAAATGGAGGATTGAAGAACATTTGAAGAACTGCTTTCTTAAACATTATCATCTGTTTAAAGAAAAGTTCAGAAACCCCAGTGTTAGATACAACAGCGTCTGCAAATGTGCCATCCATTGTTCATTGCCTGTGTTGAGGGGTCATTCAGTGTAGCAAGCAGTTCTAGAATGGTTTTAGAAGAAGCATAGTATTCAAACTGATGTATTTAAACAGTACTCTCAGTAGACATTGCCATACTCTTCAACGGTATTTATGCTGCTGGTTTGGCATGGGAAGATCTGATCTCTAGTATGCTATAAAGATCAAAAATTAATCTCCAGAAACTGACGTTTTAAAAAGCCAACAGGCTTCCCACATTCTAGTATGTTGAAGATTGAATTGATAATGACTTGAAGATGCCTATTGTGAAGGGTTCATTTATGGACAACTAATCAAGATTGTTGTCAATTTGAGACAGAGGAAAAACGAGTCATGTCTTGATAATTTCCCACAGTTAAAACACATTCTAATTATTGATTTACTGAAACATGAAATCACCTGGTGTCATGTTAAATATGACCTATCACCTCTCCTGATATATCTGTTTTAGTAGATACTTGAACTCCCCATAAAATTAAGATTCTTTTTTTTTTTTTTAGAACTCTGCATTGTACAGTACCTCTGTTGTTCCTCCTGCGAATGTATGAATAAATTGACAACTGGGTTCTATCAGTTGGGGTTGAGTCTGACACTGTCCAATCAGTGTTCTCAGTCTCCAACTGTATAGGAACACGTCCCATTGATGAGGAAAATGGTAACATCCAGTTGTCAGTGTATACATACATTTCTAGGAGGGATAGCACATCAGAGTTCTAAGAAAAGATGCCCCAGCTTTGTGATTTTATGGGGATTACAAATATTTAGATACAGACATGACCAGAGAGATTTGAAAATACTGCACTGATTAAAGCAAAACTTTCTACTCCTGTCACAATACTATAAAAACTCACTATTGGCAAGATACATTGTTTAGTAAGGAATGTTGTTAAATACATCAAATATGTTCCCTAGCGTAATGTTATTAAAGCTCAATCTTTCCTAAATAAAAATGCAGATAACAAACTACTCAGTGATAACATTGGAACCAATATTTTATTCTACAATGAATAAGTTTCTTTAAATATTAGAGATAAAATTATGTTTATATTACAAACTTTGGCCCATTGTCAAACTTTAGATGTATCCCCCTAGAACCTTTTTATTTTATTTTTTACTAATAAAAGAAAGCACATGTATCTAGATATGCGATTATGATTTTTAAGTCAATAAGATTCTTATTGAAGTTTTACGTAAACACACAACAAGTGCAGTCGTGTAAAGTCTAAGGGCCTGTTCACATCAGCGTTGAGGAACCCATGAACGGAAAGGCAAACGAAAACCAAAGTCGTTGACGACTGCGCTATTGTTAACGCTAAAAAAATGTAAACCTTACAGAACGGGGAGACAAATGGAAACCAGTTGCAACAGAATCATTACTATTGAAATCAATGGTAATGCAAACAGAAGCTTTGGTTTCGTTTGCTTTTCCATTCATGGGTTCCTCTGACGGAAAGCTGCAACGGAAACCAACGCTGATGTGAACACAGCCTTACAGTACTGGTACCTTGTAATACATGACGTACATCAACAACATCATAGCTATTCTATATTCTTCCAGAATACATATATAAAATATACGATGTAGAGATCAAACATGACATTATAGTGAAGTGAGATTCCTAATGACCTATGACATGGTGTCAACGGGCCTTATTAGAACAGAATAATGTATACTAGAAGAAAATAAAATAAAGAAAGAAAACATAAAAGGTAAGTAAAAGAAATAAAAAGTACATTCTGACGATATTTACTATAAGTAACATACAAAGATACAGTATGTTGGTTAAGCTGAGATACAGTTTTGCAGATGTTCCAGTTAGCTGCGCCAACTGAGTTGAGGGTATTTATGATGTTTATAGCAATCATCTATTCCTAGAAGCAAGTGCTATTGATTATGGAATTGATTTCCCCCAAAAGTAGGGATAGCCAAGCTCTTGCGTCTATACTTTTAATGTTCTAAGTTTCCATTTATTTCCATGTATTTAAATTTAATTTACATAAAACAGGCAAAACCTACACTTTTTGTTCAGTCATCTAATTTAAGAATTATTATATTAGGAGCTATACATATGTTACTATGATACTTTGTCATCATAATTGTTAGGAAATAGTTGTCTGTACCTCGAAATTTAATATCTTAATAATTCTATATAAACTTGAACAAAATCTCCTGTAGAAGGAGACATTGGTTTAAGCGCTAGTCTTTATAAATTTATAATAATTTTCATAAAACGATCACTTGTGTTGAACAGTCCCTGTATTTATATATATATATATATATATATATATATATATATACACATACATACATACATACATACATACATATATATGTATATATACATACATATATATATATATATGTATATATTATATGAGACAAAAAAATTTGATCAGCACATTCCAACAAAATCAAACAAAACGTGTATGCAGGAAGGGCTGCGTAGTCGACTACGGTATTCGTCCAGTCATAATGACGGAACCCTTGCACAATGGAGACAAACGGAAACCATTGGCACATGATCCGTCACCATTTTAATCAATTGTGATGAAAGCGGAAACCTATGGTTTGAATTTGTGTCAATCAGGGCTCCGTTCCGATGGAAATCTCTGACGGAACGGAGCCCTGACGCAGATGTGAACATAGCCTAAGACTGCAAACAATTCAATAGCCAAAAAATGACAATAGCGCTCTGCGAACACTAATGCCACCTAACCTAAACACTATAAATAAATATGCATTGCTGCTGAATCTACTTACAATAGTGAGGTTCTTAGCGCACATTTTGATCAAATTGCGTGAACTCACATGTCACGACAAGGCAAACTCTAAGGTGGGTCCCTACGCTGCTCGTATCCCCGGAACTGGGACTAAGCCTACATATACCTGGGGATGGAAGGAACCAGCATTAAACTAATTAAAATCACCCAGGGCAGAATTGGAGGAGTGCAAGAACAACAATGGAGGCAGTCAACCCCAGATATATGCAATATATAAGAGACCATAAAATTTGATCAGCACACTCCAACAAAACGTGTATACTGGTGCAAGGAAGCCTGAGACTGCAAATAATACAATATCCAAAAATGGCGACAGCACTCTGCGAACACTAATGCCATCTAAGGTCGCCTTGTCGTGACAGGTGGGCTCACACAATTTGATCAAAAGGTGCGCTAAGAACCTCACTCTTGTAAGTTGATTCAGCAGCAATGCATATTTATATATAGTGTTTAGGTGACACTAGCTTTCGCAGAGTGCTGTCGCCATTTTTGAATTATATATATATATATATATATATATATATATATATATATTAAACATTTTTAGTGGTTTGGTAATTAACAAAGCTTAATAAAAACATATTGGCAAATCATTAGCTCAGCAACCAAATATTACTTACGCAATTAAATTCCTTTAAACTGTCATGCAATAATTCAAAAAGTTTTTGTTTAATTGATTTAATTCTTCAATTACGCACAACACTTTTTGGGACATGCATATAATCATGTTGAATGCCCCGTCTTCTGCCATTACATATTCTACTCTCTCTATTGTTTATAAAACTAAACCAGGGACTCCATCTTTTCTGTAGTCTCTCCCTTCTATCAAATCGAAAGGCCTCTATATTCTCACTATCATCCTTGCATACTATCTAATATTGTTTACTGTTTTTCCATTTTTTTTGCTAAATACACCTTCATGATGTACTAAAGTAGTATATGTTTAGCCAAAAGCTAAACGTGTTGGCTTAATCTTATCCTTAAAGGCTATGTACACCTTTTTGAATTTTTTTTAAATAAAAAAAATGGGTATCAGGGTGTTTGGTGCAACTTACCAATGACTTTTTTATTAAAAATTATGTTTACTTTTTGAGATACAGCTGCTGTGCATCATGTATACAGAGCAGCTGTATCTAGCACTGAAATCTGTATCCGTCAGGTGAGCGGCACTAACGGGTTCAGTAACAGCGGGTGCTGTGTGTCTGACATGCAGGATCCGCCTGTTATCAATGACATCTAAGTTATGAACTTGTGATGTGATTGATAACAGCTCGATCGACATGCAACATCTGATGACACTGAACTCATCAGTCCCGCTCAACTGACGGATTCAGAGTTAAGCACAAGATACAGCTGCTCTGTACACAGGATACAAAGGTGTATTTCAAAAAGTGGAAAGATTTTTTAATAAAATGTATTTAGAAAGTTGCACTAAACACTGAGACATTTTTATCATGAAAAAAAACCACAACATAGCCTTTAAATATATTCCAGATTACATCTGCAATTTTACTTAAAAATTCTTGCACCACTGGAAACGCCCCCACATGTGTAACATAGTACCTATTTCACCTCACCCCTTAATGCACTTATTCACATAACCTGGGAATATGTTACGTAGTTTTTGAGGAGTCAAATAGGCTCTATGTAATACCTTTTAAAGATGTCGATCTATTATGTTCATACACCATAAAGCCGGGCTCCCATCGGTTGGATACGCTGCGTAAAAATCATGCAGCGTATTTTACCTGGAACCCGCAGTACATGCTGTCCAAAAAATCGCACCACATTGTGTGGTGGTTGTTCGAGCGGAATTTACGCAGCAGAAAAAACTTTCATACTTACCCCCTCCCACTTCTCTGCACGTAGTCCGGCCTCCAGGGATGACGTTGCAGGCCATGTGACGCTGCAGCCTGTGACTGGCTGCAGCGGTCACATGGGATCAACCGTCATCCCAGGATGCCGGACTGCAGGAAGAAGGGGGGCGTTCTGGGAAAGTATGATTTTTTTCAGTAGTTATTTTTGCGACGTAATCTTTGTGAATACGCCACAAAAGTCGCAATACTTTCTGTTGCGGGTTATGCATTCCCATTGAACTCAATGGGTAAAACCTGCAACGGAAAACCGACAAAGGCAGCATAAATTGACATGCTGCGGAATTTAATTCCGCACCGCAGGTCAATTTATTAACGTTTACACTGCATTTTTTTTCCGCAGTGTGGGCATGAGATTTTCTGAATTTCATCTACTTTGCTGCTACTGTAAATGCTGCAGAATTTCTGCACAGAATGCTTGTTGAGGAAACGCTAAGTGGGAACCCGGCCTAATAGGGCATATGGATAGGGTTTTTCTTTATGATACAACCCCCTTAAATGTACAGTATATAGACTTCTGTTACTTATCAATTTGTATATAAATGCGTAGCTCTAAATTTAGCCTATGACAGCGTATATAGTGAAAATGTGAAGATACTAATAATGATTTCATTTAACATTTTTTTCAGGCATTGTGCAAGACTTTCAACATATAAAAAAGCCAATATTATGGAGCAGACCTTTGAAACAATTGAACAGAATTTACAAAAGAGTTGCCATACATAGCTAAAATGTGGTCATGTTTTATGGGAACTTTGAATGGACATGAATTGAATTTTATAAAGGATATAATTTAAGAAAATTAATTGAAACAATTGGGGGATAACAGCCCCCATTATTGGTTTCTTTTTTTTCTGCTTGTGTTTTTTTTTTTTTTTTTTGATACCTTAGTTTTTGGGAGAGGGCATGGCCAAACCTTTTTTTAGTCTACAGAAATTTCTAAGGCGGGCCCAGTTTTTTCTCTTTTTTCTCACTATTGCTTACTTAATGGCTGGAAGTCTTCTACTTTTACAAAGATCTTACTTGGTGATCCAGCAAAATAACCGAGGAACTTCTAGTGTGCAGGGCTCTGGAATTGATGGTTTGGTGCCTCTTGATCGGTATCTGGAACAAAGAATGTTTCGACCCTCATACTGGAATACAAAGGAATTAGCAGGTGGAAATATTCAGGGGAAACCGCAAACTAATGCTTTACTTGACCAGCCAGTTTGGCTGATTTCACGAAATTCAGAGTTCAGGCAGCTGAGAAGAAGATGGTTTCATAATTTTGTAAAGGATCAAGAAACTGGTCAGGACCCTGCATCAAAACTACAGAAGCACACACCTGTAAATAAAGGTAAGTCAAATATGTTTATTTTAGCACAGGGGCGGAAATATCAACGGTGCAGCTTGTTCGGCTGCACAGGGCCCAGAAGGGGTGGGGGCCCGCTCAGCTGCCCTAAACGATGTGCACATGGATTGGCACATAGATCGGTACGGCCATGCGGCAGACGGAGGGGGTCCCCTTAGCTCCCTGTGCACTTTCGGCAACTCCCAGATCGGGCCCCCCTCCTTCACATATGTTATTGATGCCATCGATAACATATGTTAAGAAAGGGGAACCGATCTGTGAGTTGCCGAAAGTGCACAGGTTGGGAGGGGGCGCCCTCCATCTCCCGCGCGGCCGCGCCGGTCTATTACTTAGAAAACTTATTAACAGGGGAGAGGCCTGGTGAGGCTTGCTCTGTCTGGTGATCTTCGTCACCTAGTAACCAGCATCACTGTACTGTAGTGCAACATCTGACAGTGACTCTCACTAGGTGACCAAGATCATCAGATAGAGCGTGCCGCACATAGCAAGAGGCATCGCTATCTTCGGACCAGTTATTGATCCGGGATAGCGGCGCTACTGAAATTAAGCCTAATACTGGTTGGCAAATAATGGAATTGTACAGATTATGGTTTACATTAAAGATGGAAAATGTTCGGAAATTATTCGTTTTGGACTGATTTTGTAACATGACAAAAACCTGGCATTTTAACAGGAGTGTGTAGACTTTTTACATCCACTGTGTGTATGTGTATGTATGTATATGTGTGTGTATATATATATATATAAATATATATAATGTCATTACTTATAATATTTTCAAATTCACACTAAAACAAAGCATTAGACTGGGTCCCCTATTTAGTTTAGGTTATTCTGATCTATAATACTGTATGTATAGTCTACGGTGTGGCTATGGCGACGGTTTGGGTTGACGCAAACTGTGTATGTTTGTTTTTATTAAATTTTTTCTTTATTTGTATTTTTCCTATTATATGTACTTTTATTTTGGAATCGTTTTGTTTATACATATTATGTTCCCCAAGATGTCATAAAAGATCTCTGTGGGGCCAGTCTGCCCACCCAGTAATTGATCCAACCTCCACCTATCTGCTGTCTACTGGCTGTGAGATTTTCTTATTTATTCATAATAACATTTTGTCTTTCCTCTCTTAGATGAAAAGACAGGTTAAATGTATGATTTTGGATCAAATACACATTCAGCTACGGGTTGCTGTTGGTCCTTTTCCAACTGAGCTTTCTACTTTGTCTTTTTTTGTTTTGAAATTATGTCTTGTGGCCATTTTCCAAAGTTAGCTGTGATACACAAGAACACTTTTTTTTCCTCTAACTCTTCATTGTTTAATTCCTGGTCAATGAATGCAAAAGCTATTCTTTTTTTAATAGTAAAAAATAATGTTTATCTTTTAATTAAATGAGATTTTTGTCATTGCCAACTACAATGCGGAGTAATCCTATAACCTTGTTTTATGTCCTTATTTGTTAGGGTATGTTCCGACAGGTTGGATACATTGCAATGCAAAATCTGTAGCGAGATCTCTGAAATTCGCAGTTAAATCAGTCACAAAAATCTACAGCAAATAGTGCATAGGTGCAGAAACGCAATGTAACTGCGGCTTTAATTGCAAAACACAGCTTGCAAAATTTTCAAAAGGTTTTATTTTCACCCATACAAGGATATGGGGGAAAAAAACGCAGCATCTCTGCTCAGAGTCCACAGTAGAAATTGACATGCTGTGGATTTTAGCTGCATTGTGTGGATGAGACTTTATTATTTTGTTAAATCTCATCCACTCTGCTGCTACTGTAAATTCTGCGGATTTTCCGCAAATTAATCCCCCCTTGCAGAAAATCTGCAGCGTATCTGGCCCCTGGGAACATACCCTTATAGTATATCTTTACCAGCTCATGCACATGGCTGTATTATGGCTACGTGCATAAGTTGTATATTTAGTGTCAAGGATGGATTCAGTTGCTGTCCTGGGAGATCAGGAAAACCTTTCCCCTATAAAAAGCCAAACTATTTCCATCTTTGGTACTAAATATACCGTACAGCTCATGCAACCATGTGTATAAGATATAAAGGAAAATTTCACCAAATCCATTAATAAGCGACCCAAGTGATATTTGTTATTTGAATAAACTACTTCAACAAAACCATTAGTAACATTTAAGACTGGGTTCACACGAGCATGTTCGGTCCGTAAAGGACGGAACGTATTTTGGCCGCAAGTCCCGGACCGAACACACTGCAGGGAGCCGGGCTCCTAGCATCATAGTTATGTACGACACTAGGAGTCGCTGCCTCTCCGTGGAACTACTGTCCCGTACTGAAATCATGATTACAGTACGGGACAGTTGTCCTGCAGCGAGGCAGTGACTCCTAGTGTCGTAGATAACTATGATGCTAGGAGCCCGGCTCCCTGCAGTGTGTACGGTCCGGGACTTGCGGCCGAAATACGTTCCGTCCTTTTGGACCGAACATACTCGTGTGAATCCAGCCTAAGGGCACGTTCAGACGTGGCAGAGTTTTTCCGCTGCAAATGTTGGTGCAGATTTGGGGCAATTACGCAATGAATCTGCACCAACATTTGCATATTTGACAGGGAATTCAGACTTTGCAGAAAACACAGCGGACTTGCCTTAGATTTCAATTTTTGCATTGCAAAGGCTGAAATACGCAGTGAAATTCCGCTTCTTCTCCGCACCGCAGCCTATGGTCCACAGCGGAGTTTTCCGCAACGTCTGAACACAGTTTCCTAAAAATGTATAGAAACAAATGTAAAAACCGGCCGCTGGAGCATTCCACTGCGGACTGTCCACAGCAATTCCACCACGTGGGAATGTGCCCTAAGTGTGTGTTTGGCACAGAAATATTACTAGATAAGGTGAAATGTACAAAAGTTTAAGTTTTTCTCTACATTTCGCTCCTGGAATAGTATAATTTTTTTCTATTGTATTCAATAGAAAATGTGCAATTTGACACAATTATGTGATTTGTACCACTAAAAAAATCTCAAGGTCTATTGTAATAGTCCATTTTAGCATTTTAGAATATTGCAATAATTGTATACTAAAATAGATACCATGGGTCATGGAACAGTTTATGCACCTTTAGGCCGGGTTCCCACGTGATGGATACGCTGCGTAAAAACCATGCAGCGTATCCAACCTGGAACCTGCAGTACATTCCGTCCGAAAACTGTACCGCGGTTTTTCAAATGGAATATCCGCTGCGGATTAAAGCCGTTCAAACTTACCCCCTCCATCCTCTGATGTCCGCTCCGGCCTCCCTTGATGACGTTGCAGGCCATGTGGCACTGCAGTCTATGATTGGCTGCAGTGGTCACATAGGATGCAACGTCATCCCGGGAGGCCGGACTGCAGGAAGAAGGGTGGCGTAATGGGTAAGTATGATTGTTTTTTTCCCCCGTATTTGCGATTTTTGCTGTGTAATTGCTGCGAATACACCGCAAAAGTCACAACACTTGGCTTTCTGTTGCGGGTTTTGCATCCCCATTGAATTCAATGGGGAACACATGCAATAGAAAATCAACAAAAACGCAGCATAAATTGACATGCTGCGGAATTAAATTCCGCACCGCAGGTCAATTTATTAAAGTTTACGCTGCATTTTTTTTCTGCAGCGTGGACATGAGATTTTTTAAATCCGGTCTAAGGCTTCCTTCATACACATTTTTTGGGTTAATTTCAAACTGCATAAAAAAACACTTTTTTTATGGCATTTTGGTGGTGTTTTTCATTTAGTCTAATTTCGTACATTCTTTTTTCCAGTGTTCTTGAAGTCCTATAGAGAAGCTTATAGGAAAAATGTGGGACAAAACGCCACATACAGAGCATCCTGCGTTTTGAAAAAAAGCATCACTGACCATAACACAATTGATATCTCCCTTTTCAGATGTTTCTTGGAAAAGGAGCAGATCTTGTTTTGGGATAATGTCGTTTTTGTACATCAGGGTGCCCAACGTTTTATATGATTTTGCTGTGGAGTCCTATGTCTTGTTCCTGTATATCCTGAATCAAATCTTTATTAGTCTATATAGTACATTCTGTTTTTCTTTCATACACAAAATCTACAACCAATAACAGTTTGATGTGAACCATTGGGTGTAATAGAAAGACAGATTGTAAAACAGTTATCAGTTTATATCAATTTAAGCGCCATTTAGTTTTTAAAGCAGTACTGCTATGGTTCATTTGACATTTTTGTTAAAACGACATTTCTGCCATATTCAGTTTGTTAAAGTAGCGTTTCAATGCTCTGCTGGATATATTGTTAGATACATTTTTCTTATCTACTAGGGGAATTGGTTTTGTTGCTATTCGATCACTCTGTGATACTTTCTGTCTCTTTTTCTAAATTTTGTCAAGCTAATTTTAGATATTCCTTTTTCTCAAGGTTTATCTACAATTTGCAACAATCTGTTGAGAGTCAGACATCATGTACACAACTGTATTATGGCTCTATGCAAGTTCAGAGTCGTACAGAGCTCTAATACAGCACGCATAGAAATTTAAGGGCTCATACTGTTCTTCCGCATGTTTCTGATTCCTTATGGGGACATATGGATGTTCCATCCGTTGCCATATTACAGAGGTATTCTCCCCTACATACCTCTGTAATAAGGTGCTGTACTGAGGTGCCCTACAGTGGCACCTAGAATGCCTACGGTAACATAAGGTGGAAATATAGGGAATCCATGTTCCACCATACAGGGTTTATTCAAATGGTTGTGCCTTGTACATGAGGTTTAACGTTATGTACCTTTTTGGAAGTACAGTTTTGAATTAGCACGAGACTAAATAGCCTATGGCCCTCTTCACACTGAGTTTATTGCAGGCAGAAAAAAATCTTTTTGGCCTGCCCGCGCTTTTCAGCTGTGGTTTCTGCTACATTATTCGCACGTGGCCATTGAGGACCGCGGGCAAAAATCGCAGCAAAAAACGCTCGGGAAACGAGTGCCGAAGAAAGGACGTGCTGTTTTTTTTTTTTTTTGCGAGCGACTAAAAGCCTCCCGGGAAAAAAAAACAAACTTCTGCCTCCCATTGAAATCAACGGGAGGCGATTTCGTATGTTTTATGGCGCTGATTCCAATGTGGTTTCCGCATCAAAATCCAGGTAAAAAGAAAACTCCGTGTGAACTGGGCCTTAAAGGCCGACTGTAGGAATGTCTAATGAAACTTTAGTTTATGAATCTGAATTATTTGCACAAAGATCGGATGTCACACACGAGATGCTCTGTTTTTTTATGCAACACTTTTACTATGACTACTAACCTAACTGATCAGTGGTACCTGTTATAGTTGGTTTTTACTATATCATAAGAGACTATGAGCGGACCCCTTAATTGACAGCTTCTATATCTTTGGCTCATAAATGTACAGTTTAGAAATTATAGACTACATACAGGCATGGGAACTATTTAGTAACTAAAACTAGAATGATTTAAAAGGGTTGTCCGGTTTCAGCAAATGACTGTTATTTTTCTTGTATATTCAAATGCTATGTATACCTTATAAAAACAGTGTGTTTGGTGCAACCTTCTTAGTTTTTATAAAAAAATATTTTTACTATTTGAGATACAACTGCTTTGTATCCTGTATACAGGGCAGCTGTATCTATCACTGAAAACTGCATCAGTCGGGTCAGTAGCACTGATGGGTTCAGTGTCAGCAGAGACATGTAGGATCGACCTATTAACGATCAGATCTAAGTTCATAACTTAGATGTGATCGATGAGAGCTGGATCCTGCGTGTCAGACACGCAGAACCTGCTGACACTGAAACCGTCAGTGCTGCTGACCTGACGAATTAAGGTTTTAGTGCAGGATACAGCTGCTCTGTATACAGGACACAAAGCAGCTAGATCTCAAAAAGTAAAAATAATTTTTAAGAAATAAAAAGTAATTAGAAAGTTGCACCAAACACACTGATACACATTTTTATATATATATAAAAAAAAGATTTCATAGTGTACATAGCCTTTAAGAGTTATAACATTTTACCATATACTTTCTGTATTAGTTCCTCGCGCTTTTCAAGATATTTGCTTGTTGATATTCAGTAGGAAGTTAGGAATATTTAATCTTTACATTTTAGGTTTTCCATATTTTAGACAGATTTTACTATGTCTTCTGTCAAGTCGTAAATTGTTACAATTCCTTTGTAATGGCAGCAATTAGCATATTTAATTTAATTAATATTGTGCATATTTCAAAATGAAACAATCAAAATGTCATAAGAAAATATTCAAGCTCTTGGCAGACTGAGCATGAATGTTGAAGGTAATGAATACATTTTCATACTCCTGGCAGTACCCCTCAGCGATGGGAGCCATGATGCCAGGAATACAGCATGTGACCGCTGAGCCCTGTAATTGGCTACAATGGTCACATGCTAGGTGCTTGTAAACAAAGAATGGGAGTAACGGCGCATCGTCAGCGCTGGATCGCCTGGGGAAATAAGAGTTGAGTACTGATATATAGATATATCTATATATAGATATATTATTTTTTTTATCACATTTTCAGCTGTTTGTAACCCTGGATAACCCCTTTAACTTCCCTACTGATTATGCCAAGCTGTGATTATCCAAAGTATGACTGCAAAGGGAGCCTATTAAAGGTCCTAGCTCAGTCTAGACCTTGATTTTGTCTTGGCTTTAAAATAAGAGCAGGATCGCCAATCTAGCACTGATCTAGCCCGAGCTATAGCAGTTTCAAGTAGGAGCTGCACTTCAGCTCTCACTTCTGCCTGTATGAAGAGCAGAGGAGAAGCCAGAAGGGGATGTGCTGGCAGGAGTGCAGGAAATCTGTGATCTTTCTCCTGTCCCTGTATAGCTTTAGATTAAACCAGGGGAGGGGTAACATAAAGTTTTGTTCATGTTATCACTCCACTTATGAATCAAAAAGCTTACTTGCTTTCTGATTGTCATGTTATATCTTTTTTTTAAATCACTCCTCTGCACCTAATTAGGCTGTTAACTCCAGAACCCAGCAAAATATGTCAAATAAAATGTTTAAAAAGAAAAATAAAAAAATCCTTTTATCCCCTTATTAGGTTTTATTATTGAAAAAATAATAATAATAAAAAGAATAAATAAAAAAAAACACATAGTTGGTATATCCTCATCAGTAACGACCCCTACTATAAAATAAAAAAAATATTTTTCTCACATTGGTAAATGGCGTATAAAAAGAAAACAGAATATCTATTTTCTTTTCATCTTGTCTCCCAAAAATAGGAATGAAAAGTGATCGAAAAGTCATCTGTACCTTAAAATGGTAACAATAAAAATGACAAGTCATTCAACAAAAATCAAGTCATTTATAAAGCTACTTCGACAGAAAAATAAAATTGGTACGGGTCTTGGAATGTGGCAACACAAAAACAAATTATTCTGTAAAAAAATAAGTGTTTTTATCGTCAAAAAGTTGTAAAAAATAATAAAAATAATTTACATTTAGTATTGTCGTAATTATAACGACCTGTAGAATAAAGTTATCATGTTATTTATTCCGCACAATAAGCGCCTTGAAAATAAATCCTAAAAACCTTTATATGTACCCCAAAATTATTCATATAAAAACTACAACTTGTACTACAAACTACAAGATCTAATACAGCAACATTGAAGAAGAAGAAGAAGAAAGAAAGTTATTATTGCAGAAACACAGAGGGGTAAAAATATTACTGTTGTTTAGGGCTATAATTAGTTACATCACTAAGGCTTCGTTCACATCTGCGTCAGGGCCCCGTTCTTAGTTCCAGTTGTAGGTAAACATCTTTAACAGCCCATAGGCTAGGGCTTCACAACGACGTTTGATCACTGTAAAATCACAGGTTACCGTGGTTGTCACACGTAGTATTTCTTTATGGTGGAAAAATAATTCCAACATGGTCTTCTGCTTATATCTAGAAATGTCTGCATGCCCACATTTCTTCAGGATGTCAATGGTTTGGAAGAACACTAAGAAAAAAAAATGCTACCCGTACTTTGAAAGGGGCGTGGCCTCAGAGAAAGCGGATTTGGCCATGGGGACCCGGCAAATTTATTATAATTTAGGCAAGAAAACTGGCATAAGTTATAGTGGTTATCTATTCCTAGCTAGCCAAGATTTCACTCTATAGGGAATAGCAAGGTAAAGGCCTATGCCTTGCCTACAACCCTGATTAGACTACCGCTCCCCCCCATTGGACTTTAAAAATGAGAAAAAAACAAATTAATTAGAAAAAAAAAATTATACTCACCTCTCTGCTCCTCTTCTCCCCTCCGGCACCCTTGTCACTCCAGTGTTGATCATACAACATAATGACGCCGAGCAGCGTCAGGACGTTGTGTGCGATGCATCACTGATAATGTTGAATAAGGCCCTGACGCTGCTTGGCATCAACATCTTGTACGAGCGGCGCTGGAATGATGAGGAAGCCCGAAGAGAGAAGAATAGCGCTGAGATGAGTATATGTTTTGTTTTTTTGGCGATGTAGGGGAATGGATGGCATGTAGCCGCAGTCGTTGCGCTACAATTGCCCTTCCCGGCCGAAACATGCAACAAATGTATTAAGAGTCTTTCGCCTCTTAAATGTGTTTAACTTTTCTTACTATTAAGACTTGCATATGGAATGCCAGTCTTAATAAATTGCCCTCTTTGTGTCCTGAGCCTGGGAATGCTGCGGCTGGGTAACTGGTTAGCAACCTAATTGCATTAGTTGAGGACTGGAAAAAAGTGGAGCTAGACATGTTGAGACCAGGCATGATTACCATGGCAAACCAGCGCCATTTTGCCACAATTTTTGTGGTTTTGCCACGGTGAACACCCAAAAAACATTTTTACTGCAATGTGTAAATCCAGTCTTAGGATGTGCTTGCTATTGCAGCAACAGGATTGCAATAATTGTAATAAATAAATATAGTAAAAATAAAAAAAAATAAGATAAGCAAATGAAAATGACTAAAATGAGAAAAAAGTTAAGAAAGATAAGAAAAGCAAACAAAAGTCCCCCTTCTAACAAGTAATTGCGCACTTCTCCGAACCCACATACCAATTTTAAACATTGTGTGTCAGACAAACCTGTTTTACATTGGCCTGAGGAGAATGTACAATACCTGAAACATAAAATAATTACCCCCGGCTACTAATATTTGTCTGTTTTACCTCCGGTTCTTTCTACGTCTGTGCCTTTGAAAAATAATTTATGTACTTGGATCATTATCTGTCATGTAGAGATGCTACGTCTAAAGTTAAAGAGGTTATCCCACAACAACTTATCACCTTTTCACAGAATAGCTGATTGATTGCTGGGTGTCCAATACTGGGACCCCGACTGATCAAGAGAACGGGAGTCCCGAGTCCCATGAATGAACGGAGCGGCTGTCCCGCATGCGCACTGTCGCTCCATTAATTCTCTATGGTACTGCCAGAGATAGCCGAGCGCTGTACTCTGCTATTTCTGGCAGTCCCATAGAGATTGAATGAACCTGCCACTGCTCCGTTTATTCAGGAGACTTGGGACCCCCATTCTCTGGGACACCCAGCTATCAAACACTTATCACATATGGTGTGGATAGGTGATAAACTGTTGTGGTGGGATAATCCCTTTAGGCCAGGGTCAAACACACAATTTTGATTCAGTATTAGGTGCAGTTTTTTAATCAGTTTTTTGAGCCAAAGGCAGAAGTGGATCTGAAAGGAAGAAAAGGTATGAAGAAAAGACTAATGCATCACATTTTTTTTTTTAATTGAGTTCTGTGTTTAGCTCAAAAAAATCGACCCAAAAACTGCATCAAAACTGTGTGTGATCCTGGCCTCAAGAGAGGAAGATACATTTAAAACGAAAATAGAGTTTATGTTCTCAATGATATAGCAACGTCACAAGTTACACTATTACTTACACATATTTGGCATCTCTATATACAGAGGAATTAGAGGATTAATTTTTTGGTTAAATATTATTCATTGAACAAACTACCTTAAAAGAGCATGAAAAAATTTGTAAAACGTTATTTTTTTCCTGTTTCTGACCATTTTTTTTCTAAATAAGACCTACAAAAGTAATTGATATTACTCCAAATTTAAAGAACAAAGATAGAGATAGAAGAGCTCTCCTCTTCTGTGTTCATATAATGGCCAGAAATAGAATTTTTCCTCATGTACACACATATGACTGTTTATTCTGAGAAGTCACCTGGAAAGAAAGGTACACTGTAAGTCGTAGCAGTTTGGTTTTGATTTGCTTTTTAATTGAGATAATATATTTGAGACAAGCAGTAACTCTTGACATCTAGGACTAGGATGTATTAGTTTTGTTGTTTTTTTTTCCCCTCTTATATCCCTTTCTTCTCTGCCTCTAATCCAAAAATATTTTGCTTTTATACCCAAGAGGAAGATAAATGTGTAGCTACTCACAGAGGCACAAAAATAGCAAAGGGGCTTGGCTACACTTTTTAAGAAAGGATTTTATTTTCTGGCAAATGTAGTAATTAAGGGTTCACAGGGAAGTTTTTTTTCTTTTAAATACTGAAGTACTGTATATGGAATAACTGTGTGTCTGATTAATTCATATGCTTTTAAGAATATGAGTATGGAGCTATATGAGCTCTACACCAAGATGAGATAAGCTGACAGGGTATGTTTAAAGAACAGCAAATGGTGAACACTTGAAGAGAATATGATAAAGACAGGCAGGACCAGCGTCTGCTCCCGGGCAAGTGTTGGGGCCCACTCGGCCGCCGGGTGCTGACGCCGCCATCATGGCTCTTCCTGGAGTAGAATCCCCGGCTAAAGTGTTACCGACAGGATTCTGCTTCTAGAGGTAGCCCCTGTCTAGGAGGCAGCGTAACTACCACTGCAGCAGCCATAGCGGCTGCTACGGGGCTCACGGCCATGCCGCACTCTGTCAGGGGCCCCCGCATGCCCAGTGGTCCCACTAGCAGCCGCTATGACTACAACAGCTGCAGCCACGCCACATTCAATATTATCTGCGTCCGTAGGATGCAGATACTATTGAACCCTATGGCAGAGCAGGGAGGTAGCTCCCTACTCTGCCATTTACATGGTTTTAGACCCCCAGGCAGAGTTCTAATAGTAGCGCTCTGCCCGGGACATTGCCCCTGACATCACTATCCATATATAAAACTATTAGCCTATTTCTTTGTTAAATGCTAAACTGAAAAGTTTTTACAGCAATCTTGTCAAATGGATTAAATATAATATTGGGAGAAATTGTTGTAAGAAACAGGTGTCCTGGTGCCAAGCTCCAGAGCATATGAAGAAAATCATGAATCTGTTAGCAGCAGTATTTTTGGCCTTCGATGTGGGGAAGGTTTCAACACCGTATCTTGGCCATACATGCAGTGGCGGATTAAGTAGACCATGGGCCCTGGGCTGTTACCCAAACTTGGGCCCCCCTTCCTCACCGTAACTATTTTTAACACTACCTTTTTGGGCAAGCATTAACAGTGTTACGATTCCCCTTGTCACAGCGCGGTGTCCCTACATACTGACAGGATCACACTGTGCAGGGACACAACCTCCTGACAAGGGGAATTGTCTATCAGTCCTGGACTGCAGAATGACTTTTTGTGAAATACAAGGATTCCTATAATAAACATGTCAGGAGAGGTGACAGATTCTCTATAAATCTAGTGACTCACAGGTGACGATGTCTCAGATTCTAGTAGTTTTTTTCCTCTTTTCTTCTCCATCCGGTCCAGCACTCATGACGACTTCTCCCGGCCATGACTCATTTCTGCAGAATTTGCCACTCAGACGTCTCCTCACTTTTCCAACATTTCCACACCTATAAACGAAAATAAAGTTATCATGGTGCCACATACTGTGCCCCTAAATATAATAGCACCAAACACTGCGCACCTGAATATAATACCACACACTGTAAAACACCACATACACACAGCCCCCTGTACATAGTGCCACACACAGCCCCTGTAGATATTACACACCCCCATAGATATTGCACACCCCCATAGATATCGCCATACACAGCCCCCTCTATATATCACACATCCCCCTCGTAGAGCGTTACACACAGCCCCCTATAGATAGTGCCATACAGCCCTCCCCCTCTTGTAAATAGCACCAAAAAGCCCCCCATATAAAGAGCGGCACACACATACCACTGTGGATAGCACTACACAGCGCTCCCCCTTGTATATAGTGCCACACAGCGCTCCCCCTTGTATATAGTGCCACACAGCGCTCCCCCTTGTATATAGTGCCACACAGCGCTCCCCCTTGTATATAGTGCCTCACAGCGCTCCCCCTTGTATATAGTGCCTCACAGCGCTCCCCCTTGTATATAGTGCCACAATGCTATGTACACATTTAAAAACGTTATATTATAATTATATATATATATATATATATATATATATAATATATATATAGTATGTGTGTGTATCAGTGTGATTGATTGATTTTATTAAAAAATATTTTTACTTTTTGAGATACAGCTGCTTTGTATCCTGTATCCGTCAGGTCAGCAGGACTGACAGGATCAGTGACACGCAGGATCCACCTGAAATCTATCACATTTAAGATTATAATTTAGCGCAGGGCCCGTTTCACTGATCCCGTCAGTCCTGCTGACCTGACGGATACAGGATACAAAGCAGCTGTATCTCAAAAAGTTAAAATATTTTTTAATAAAACGTAATTACAAAGTTGCCCCAAACACACATTTTTATTAAAAAAAAATAAAACCGACGTGATTTTTGCGACGTTTTTTCCGTAGATAATGCAGGTTTCGTTTTTTTAGCGTTTTTATACACAACTTTTTTGCTATTTTAGAATTTTTATTCATAAAGTTTGAAAATAATAGTAAAAAAAATAAGCTTTTTTACGTTTCAGCTATTTTTTTTTTTGGTAATAACATAGTTTTACCCTAAAATAGACCTTTTATTTGTAATCGTCATTGTCTACCGTAAATTTTAATATATTACATGTCTATATTAGGGTAATTGGGTCAGCGCTAGCGTTACAACAATGATTGGCGGGGGGGGGGGGAGGGCGACGTTTTTATTGGGGTGGGTATTTTGTGTGTATTTATTATTACATTTTTTTTTGCACTTTACTTTATTATTTTTTATTACTATGGTCTGTCTCCCAAAGGTCAAAAAAGACCTTTGGGGAACTTTATATATTTTTTTTCTTTGTTTTACACCATCTTTTCCACTGTAACTGGAGCTGCACAGCAGCCCCAGTTACAGGGGAAATCAGCCCTCTCATAGTGACGATTGTCACTAATAGGGCTGTGCTGGGTCTAGTAAGACCCAGCAACAGTCTGCCACTAACGGCACCCGGCGATCATGTGACCAGTCACATGATCACCGGGAGGAATGGAGACAGCGCCGTTGCTGCTGTCTCTATTCCTTTACACAGCGTTCATTGAGCGCTGTGTAAAAGAGATCAGAGAAGACAGAAGCAGCGAAAGCTGCTCCTATCTTCTCCTCAGGGTCCCCGGCAGTCACTGACAGCCGGAGACCCGACATTCAGCTGCCCGATCGCGCGGGCAGCAAGTTAAAACCCGAGCCGTAGAAAGTCTATGGCTCGGGTTTTAAGGACCCGTCCCTGACCGCTGGCCGTAAAAATACAGCCAGCGGTCAGGAACCAGTTGGGCAGGAGGATAAGCCTATACTGACCTCAGCGCCGGTGACCGCCCGCCCGGCTCTTCTCCCTCCTGCTGCTTTGGAGTAACAGAACAGCCGTCCGTCGCTGTTCTGTTACTCAATGGCGGCGGCCCGCACTTGTCAGGGAGGCGTGTCCTACCCCTTTCCCGGCCAATTCCCTGCTCCTCCTCATCTTCGGCACTTAGCAGCGCTAGCGCGCTGAATAGATTTAGCAGATGATGTGCGGTTCGGGCTGCCATGGGCCCCCTGGGAGCCTCGGGCCCCGGGCGGCCGCCCGAAACGCCCATATGATAATCCGCCACTGCATACATGTTAACTGTACTGAAGGAGATCAGCATTAGGGGAGCCGTTATGAATGCTTTAAATGTACGTATTATAGTCATAACCTGAGGCAAAATTAAAGTAAGCAGGTGCTGGAGGGGATAAAATAATATTTAAAATTCTTTTTTTTATCTCGGACATTGGCATATCCACAGGATATGCCATAAAGGTTTGCTAGATGTGGGTACGACCTCTGGGAACTGCGCCTATCTTTAAATTGTACTCCCCTGAGCCCAGTCCTCCCTTCTGCTGTTGGCGCTGGGCTCCTGTCACATAATTCCTGGCTAGAAAAAACTATTTTTGAGTGGTCAGGAAGATTGGTATGCTATACAGTTTTCTATCTCTTCTTGCTACACAGGAATGTTCAAGCCTCTCCTACTCAAAGAATGCACTACAAAATGGAGAAAGGACTCACCCAACTCTCTCTAAGGCCGGATTCACACGAGCGTGTGCATTTTGCGCGCGCAAAGGGTCCATAAAAGCTCCGTGTGTCAGCAGCATATGGTGCGCGGCTGCGTGATTTTCGCGCAGCCGCCATCATTATGACACTGTTTTTATGTTTGTAAACAGAAAAGCACGTGGTGCTTTTCTGTTTTCATTCATAGCTTTGACTACTGTATTGTGCATCACGCGCGGCACATGGAAGTGCGTCCGTGTGCCATGCACGGTTTTCACGCACCCATTGACTTCAATGGGTGCGTGATGCGTGAAAAACTGCCAAATATAGGACATGTCGTGCGTTTCACGCAGCGGACATACGCTGAGTGAAAATCACTGACTGTCTGAACATCCCCATTGACTAACATAGATCCGTTTGTCTGAATAAGCCCTAAAATGGAGAAAGGACTTACCCAACTCTCTCCAAAATAGAGTAAGGACCCACCCAACTCACCACAGTCAGGCCTTCTCACATGGGGTTTTCAAAAATCCTTTAGAAGAGAAAACAAGCAGTTTCCAAAGACTCAATTCACAACACATCTGTGGTGCGCGGTCGGCATATATGCTGGAAAAATCTCATCATAAATGCCGATTTGCCCATAAATGTTTAAAAATACATTAAACGTGTTGGCCAAGTGGAAAACATAAACTTAGTCTAAATGAATGCAAATTTTCTACTTTAATTTTACTAATATTCTGTATAACTTCATATTACCTTATTTAAAATGCGTAGGGTTTGTTTCTCTTTTTTAAAGTGTATCTATCACCTACTTACAGCGGAGATAGATGTGTGATTAATCACTTTTCATGAGATTGCACATTATTGATTAAAGACGTGAGGTACAGGTGTAAATTCGCCAAGGCTGTATATTAATCATCATTATCAACACATTATCCTAGTACACAGGTGGTGACTATGACATATGCTGTATTCATTTCAGCTTTCATCATTTTTTCAGGTATATACATTGGATGTTTTATGGAAAATGTGGAAGACAGGACTCTGAAGGCTACAGTATTCTATGATCTGCGGAAAATGACTATAAGTCATTGTCAGACTGCCTGTGCAGAAAGGTAAGGTATCTGCTAACAGACTGGAATATAGAGTAAATTTCACATTAGGGCATTCTGCGCTAATGAACTAGTGTTGGCGTGATGTGAAAAATTGCAAACTGTATAAGAAGATCAGTGTCTTTAGTTTAAGAAACGAACACTACAATCTGAAGACCTGACTTGGTGGCTTTCTTAAATAATACACATAATGGGATATTTTTTTAATACTGTCTTAAAGATAGACCATATAAAACGAAACCAGACAGGCAGAAATTGTGCCAAATGTATCACAGTGGCGCACCCTGAATGCTAAATTTTGTGCATCTTTCTGGGCATGTTAGGTACTTTTCTCTTCCTTACAACACCTCATGTCTGGCGTACTTTACATCAATATTTTAAACCCCAAAAATTGTCAGACTGCCTGTGCAGTAAGGTAATGTATCTGCTAACAGAGTGGAATATAGAGTGAATTTCACATTACTGCATTCTGCACTAATGAACTGTAGTTTTGGCATGATGTGAAAAATTGCAAACTGGATCTGAAAGCTTTTATTGGATTATTATCTACTACACGTGGTCGGACTCAACTATACTACATTTTATACAATTTTACCATAAAGACTAAATTATACCATGAAGATCAAAAGGTGACAAGGTTATTGTACATACAATGAATGTAGCTGCCATTATAAACATCATAAGGACAATCCCTTATCAAATGGAAGATGGGTCTAGCTTTTCTAATCCTGCGTCTGCCAGACGTTTTTCCTTCAGCAGCTGCTGGGCAGTCATTCAAATAAATGGTCGTCCATGTGTTGCATGATCAGGTCTCTTACAGAGCGGCTCTCCGCTTTGGCTCATAAGCGAGGAGGGGCCTGGGTGGGGGACCCCCCTCTATGATGTCCATAAACACTAATAGCGCATATGAACAGATGTTGTCTTCATGCGACAGTCCCTTTAATACAGCAGCATGATGATTGATCATGATTATTTTGTCAGTATGCATCATTAGTCTTTGGTACTCTTCTTTTTTTTTTTTAGGTACTACACAGCAATAATCCTCAATTCTCCAAAACACTTAGTTAACTAGGTAAAGTTAATATATTCACTAGCATGAACACATTTTAAATCTCGGATATTTTTCTGTATTTGAAAGGATTTCTTTTTTTTTTATCGATATGCTATTAACTTGATTCATACATATAGTTAAAGGGTAACTAAACATTCAACAAACTTCTGGCATGTCAGTGAGATGTCCGTATGTTTTAATTGGTGGGGGTCCGAGCACTGAGACCCCCACCAATGGCTAAAACGAAGCCGCAGGAGTGCTCGTGTGAGCGCTGAGCCGCTTAGTTTCTGTTCGGCTTTTTCCGGAAATTGATGTAGCGGTGTACGAGCGCAATAGAGAGTCTATGGGCTCGAACACCGCTACAACGGCTTCTTGGAAAAAGCCGAACAAACTAAGTGGATCAGCGCTCACACGAGCACTTCTGCCGCTTCGTTTTAGCAATTGGTGGGGGATTTAGTGCTTGGACCCCCACCAGTCAAAACTTCTGACATGCCACTATGACGTGTCAGAAGTTTGTTGAACATTTAGTTACTCTTTAAAACATTATTATTGTTGCAAATGACTATCACTGCTTAAAATTACTGACTTATAATTTATGATTCACATATGACTGCAAAGAGAATTTTTCAGCAGCCATTACCACATTGCCTTGAAAGGGGGTTTCACTACAATTAAATATGATATTTATAGTATAGTTAATAAAAAATAAACAATATTTGCAATTGACATGCTGTTAAAAAAAAACCGACTCAGTAAAAAGTTATTACATTTCATTTATTTGCATAGTATGGCACCATCTGGTGTTCAAACTGTATTGCAATGTGCACATTCACCTAATGAGGTGACCATGTGCTCAGTCACTCCCCACAGCCAGGTCTCTGCATAGTGATCTTTGTTTACTGCAGATTAGCAAATATAAATAATTTTCTTCCCTGCTTGTCAGGGAAGGAGCAGAGCCTCTGCAGTAGCATGGCAGTATGACTGAAGATACTCCTTCTCAGCTTGATAGGACTGCATCCTGACAGCAGATATGAACCTTGCCAATGCCTACTGAGCATTTTTTTTTGTTTTATTTCTTTATTTTTTTAATGGCTTCTAAGGGAGTGCATACTGTGGATTTTACGCCTCTCCCTCAGCAGCACAGATTGGTAGCAGCACTAATGGGGACACAGGGTAGAAAAAAAGATCAGAAAGGTAATTTTATATGCTATAAACACTGCAAATTACTAATATTAAAAAAAAGCATTTTTGGACTTTCGCTATGAAAATGATTCATGGCATAAGCCCTATAAGGCAAACTTTTTTAAAATTTTAATTATTCAGTTATGTAGCAGAAATTTTTATTATAATTGTGTAAGCACAGTTAAAATCTGTTATTTTCTTCCGTCAAGCAAGTACATTTTCTTTCCTCGGATTGTAAGGTATGTAGCGAACTGGCAGAAGTCCAGGTCTGGGTTCAAAGATGGCCAAACTGAAACAGCTTTCTCAATAATCACATCAGAGTTGTTTTGCAAAATGAAAGCTTTTTCATGTATCATATTGCCAAGAAATGAAAGATTTTAAACAAAAGTATTTACTACTTGAGTGAAGATCAAACAGGTTCAAACTAGGATATAACGTGATGACACAATAGGATATGGAGAGCAGTGTCTATAGTTTAAGAAGCAAACATCATACAGCCTGAAGACCTGACTTGGTGGCTTTCTTAAATAATACACTAATAAGATACTCTCTATCTTAAAAACCGTATTAAAAAATATAAGACTAAACTAGACAGGCAGAAACTGCCCAAAATTTATCACAGTGGCGCACCCAGGATTATAAACTTTGTTAATCTTTCTGGACATGTTAGATACTTTACTCTACCTTTCAACACCTCATGGCTGGCGTACTTTACAGCAATATTTTGCACCAAAAAAATGGCCCTAAGCATTAATAAATCTATTACATTTTGCGACTCTTAGCCACGTTCCTTTTTCTAGACAATTTCAAAACAGTCTAGGAGAGTTCTAAAGTGTCTGAAACACATTATAAATTTGGCGCATGGCAAATACACCACTTTATTTGAAACACATTTGTGCCAGAATTCCGATGCATTTTGCTTACTAAACCCTGTGAGTAGGTCATCAGTATGAAAAACCGCGACTTGCCTGGACAACCGCTTTAAACTGTAATTCCTACAACGGGAGGATTCCCTGGTGAATGTAAAGCATAATGAATACAGTGGTTCTGTTAATTAAAAATATTATGTTAGGAAATTATCTATCTATGTGTTGACATTATTTTATGGTTAATAATGTTACCTTGTTTAAAATAGTAAATATTCCTTTAAGAAAAATTTATTTTATGACACTGCCTATTGTTATAATCTGTATCTAGGATTACTTATTTTTATTATATTTTCATATTCTGTATGACCTTGAGCTTTGTTTCCAGATCATCTGAAGTACATGGGATGTTATTTTAAGTCAGCACATTCATATACATTAAAGGGAATGTGTTGCCAGAAAAACATGTTTTTTTTTTAAAAATTAAACATTTAGTGTGTGGGTGATTAAACATTGTTCAAATTTTTTATTTTTTTTTTGCACGAGCCAGGAAATATTATAAATTATTTCTAATTTATAATACTACCCATTTTTGGTCACTAGATGGAGCTGTTCCCAAAATTGCAGCATTGCAACATTGGGTTAAAAGCCCTCGCTCTAGTGAGCTCTCAGCAACCCCCCCTCCTTTATCCTGGCTAGTGCCGGGATAAACGAGGGGTTTGAACGGTGTAACCTCCTACACTGTGTGTTGCCATTTTTTGAGCTAACCCACAGTGTAGTAGGTTTACATACAGTAGTAAACACACACAAACACGAACATACATTGAAATCTCTTACCTGCTCCTGCCGCCGCGGCTCCCTCCGGCCCGTCCGCTCCGTTTGCTGCCGCTGGTGCAAGTGCACAAATCCGGAAGCCGCGACCGGAAGTAGTAATATTACTGTCTGGCCGCGACTTCCGGTCCACAGGAAAATGGCGCCGGACGGCGCCAATTTCGAATAGGACTGTGTGGGAGCGGCGCATGCGCAGTTCCCACACAGACGCCGTACACTGCAGTCAATGGGACGGGAGCCGTTCGCAGTCCCTATGGGACTGTGGCTGCCGTATTCCATGTCTGTATGTGTCGTTAATCGACACACACAGAAATGGAACAAAAAATGGCAGCCCCCATAGGGAAGAAAAAGTGTAAAAATAAGAAAAAGTAAAACACAAACACACAAATGAATATAAACGTTTTTAATAAAGCACTAACATCTTTAACATATAAAAAAATTATTTGTGATGACACTGTTCCTTTAAACTTCCTCTTGTTAATTTGAGCTATTTCCTTACTTCAGCATTTATAGATAATTATAACCAGACATGTGACTCTATGAATGCTAAGTCTTATTTACAGTATATTTCATGCAAACTCATATTCACACAATGCAATGAAATACAGTCAAATTCTGTTCACATCTGCGTCATGGCTTTCATTTATAACGGAAGTCACGACGCAGTGCCAGAACCAGTGGCAACCAATGGACCACATTGACTTATAATGTAGTCTGTTAGGTTCATCCGCGGTATATGTCATTTTGATTGGAAAAATAGCGCTGCATGCAGATAGGAACATAGCCTTGGCTGTATCAACCAATCAATCAACAATTATACGATTGGTAGATATTTTTACATCAATATTATTATTATTTTTGTTACTATCAGGTTATAAAGCACAATTATTTTCTATAATTTTGAATACTTCAAAACAAGGAATTACATTTTTTTTATTTTTTTTTAATTTATGAAAACACATGGCTACGAACACTAAAATACTAGTATGGAGGTACAATACAAATATGTTGTAATTTGAAGGGGTTGTCTGGTATTTACATCCTCTTGATAAATAACAGATCCACCTATGAGCTGATCCCAGTGATCCTGCAGCCCCCCCCCCACTCATTTCCAGATCAGCTGCAATCTTTGGGAGAATTGGCTGGGGATTTCTTCCTTCCCCTGTAGAAACACTAAAGAGGAAATTGAACATTACACGATGTCCAGCAAGGTCCTCCAGATGAGGCTCTTTATTGGTGTTCTCCTCAATGGCTAATAGAGGAGGTCCAGAATGGTTAATGCCTCTGTATAACATCTACATTTCCTAATAAGTCACATGGATATGGTTTATATAAAACAGACATCCCCTAAAAAACAATATGAGAAGGGCTTCCTTCTCATACTAAATTTAAATTCACAAGATTTAATATTCACACATTTGTTAAGACATATTCCAAGAGCGTTTTTTATTTATATAAGATCATGGGAGGATGGATATTTCATTCATATTCTCTTTTGTTTGTTTTAGGACATACATTTATGCAGGTTTATCTTATGGATCTGAATGTTATTGTGGCAACACTCTGCCCCCAAACCGAGCCAAAGAAGAAGAATGCAACAATGAGTGTAAAGGAGAGAAAGGTTCTGTCTGTGGAGGTGTCAATCGTCTCTCAGTCTTCCAGCTAGAGAAACTACGGACCTTGGTCAAGCAGAGTAAGTTGTGTTGGGCTTGTAAATAGATTCAGTATAAGTTTACTGACCTATCCATGAACCACCTCACAGCATTACACTTACAAGATGAGTTACTTTCAATTAACGTTAACAGGAAAATGTACTATTTAAGAAGACTAAATGTTCTCCGTCTCACATTAGTAGAAGTGTAAAAGCTGATATGAGTGTTTGTCCTGAGCCATTCATTGCTGTAGGCGATGGCTGATGTGAAGTCATTTGCACCTCTTAAAAATAATACTGTAAGATTGTTTATGTATTTAGTACAAAGTATAAAAGAATATATAAAGATTAGCAAGACAGAAGCTACTGGATTATACTTTTGCCGCAACAGCTTTAGAAATATTTACTTCCTTCCTCCAAAACCCACTGCCAATGATGGCTACTTGTTCCTCTCATTTTATGCATGGAACAGCGCTGAAATGGCTTCGGGTTTATACCCTTCAGGGTTAATGTAAATGGAATAATAAATCTCTTTCATTGTGTTTGAAATGAATTTAGACATTTATACTAGACACTATAAGGTAATCTCACTGCAGCTTACCCAGTATAATTCCCACCGAATTTACCATAGGCTCTTAATGTAATTCTTTGTAATATTCTCTTCATTGCATCATTTGTTGATACAATAATATTGCAAATTTCCCCTTTACAGTTGAGTTCTCAGCCATAAATTAATTTGAGAGGATATTTCTGTTTCCAATAATTCTGAAGGTTCCCTTCTGTTTGATTAAAGCTGTAGTACTGTTTTTGACAATTTATTTCCCATACTCCCCACTCATCGTTATACAAGTAAATTACTCTTTATATGTGTATAAATGGCTAAAATATTTTTTCAATGAAAACCAAACCTCTGTAATATCACACACATATCCAGTTATATTTGAGATGTCATAAATGATTCGAAATTATTACGCCTGCTGAGTCTCTACAAAAATGGGATTCTTGGCCAAGAATGACATTATTAGACTAATTCCCCATGTCCACTCAAGAAATTATAGGAATTGTGCACCTTTTATTATTGGTGGGTTTATTTGTCTTTCTTCACTGATTTTTCAAGGCAATTGGTTATGAATATGTCTACTTTACCCACTGAGCATTTGTCAGTGTAATTTTGAGGCCCATATTTTGTAGTTTGATACAAAGAAAAAAAAAAGTATCTGCAAATTCTGGGTTTCAAGTGTTATTATGCTTGGTTGGTATGAAGTTGGTTCTCCGACACTGTTTACTTCTATAGCTCTGTTTTTTTGATGGTTTCCAACCCACTGGGCTAAATCGCTCTCAGCAGAGACTTATAGACGATTGCTAAAGGGAAATCACTGGTGTGGTATTCACCAGCATCATTAGTGATTCTCTAAGGGAAATGTTTTCTAGATTTATATTATAGCAGCATGGGATATTGCCCAATTCCACTACTTTTTAAAAGTTTCAAATGGCAAAAGTCAAAACATTGTAATGAAACCAAAGGAAGTCTTGGACACGTGTAGGCTTTCAATAATCTCATGCTATGAACACAATATGTACTGTAAATATTTAGGAATATTTAGCAAGAGGGCATGTAGATGAATCTTTAAATATTCTCATCTTATTTGTAATGTAATGAATCAACCTTTTGATGCAAACCTTGTTAAATTGTCAATATCATAATATACGGTATAAACATACAAGGCCGCGAATATCTTTTGTACTTTAATGGCCTTACTTGTATGACTAAAAACATGCCCCTTCCATTTTTTTTCTATCTCAACAAATTACTATTAATTTTAATCTTTTTTTTTTTCTTTTAGTGAGTTTCAGTGCTAAGCGCAATAATACAATGGATAAATAAATTTTTAATACATTAGTGCTGGGCAGGCTCTACAGAAGCAGAACTTGTCTTACCCAGCATCATCTCTAGTGTGCAACAGTCCGTACAGATGGGAATAATATAAGATAGACAAAGTCGTATTTTGAAACCTTTTTAGGGAGGCGAGAAATGCTACTGGCCAGGTCTCTTGATTCTGAGGGGGGCCCCATTCTAGAGAAAGGTTCAGGTCCTAGAGTTGAAACCCGTATCTATCTGACATTTATGACGTATGCTATGGATTCGTCATAAATGTCCCTGATGGGAAAACCCCTTTAAGTTGTACACTTTTTAGTAATGAAAGTCAATGGCAGACCTATTCAATTGCCTATAGCTGAGCATACGCTTTATTAGGAACAAAAAGAAACAAAAAGTATACCTCAGTTGTAAAAAATGCTTTTTAAAGACTGAAACATATTAGTAAGGCTATGTTCACATAGCCTTTCTACTCTTCATTTGGTATATGCGCTGGAAATGCTGCTGGCGCATACGCTGAACGCATCCATAGGTCCCATTTACCAAATGTATGTCAAAAAAGTGTCCATTTGGCATGCCTTTTTTTTCAACTGTACTTTTCAGTGCAGAGGCATCCTGCAAAGAAACGTATGCTGCGTAATATACATTTTGTTTGCATGAGATCCTATGGGTGACATATACAATACGAGTAAATTCAGATGTCCTGAAAGCAGCTGGGAGATTCCTGTTTCTCTGGCTTATGTAATAAAGTAGTGTCATTTGTTTCTCATCAGTTTAGCTTTATTTATATTAACCAAAGTCACCTTGATGCTGAATATTCCCACTTGTGATGACTGTAAAAATAGTGCTGACATGTGGCGTTGACCACTATTACCATGTTTGATAAAACAGATTCTTAGCAAGCCTGCTAAAAAGTTAACTCCAATGATGTTGTCGGCCGCATCTCCAACCAGAAGTTTAAAAGTGCTGAGAAATGCCTCTCATACCTCCTTTTTACAGAATTAAAGACGAAAACGTTTGTGTCCAGAAAAGTGGCAGTGGGACTTCATAGATATGCCATAAAACCATAATTTTTATTGGAATTAGCCCGGCAAACTGGCTGCATTGCTCTATGACTCCAATATGGTCTCCCTTTCAAATAAGTAGGTTGATGGTATTTGGTCTACGTGGGAAAAGCTATGATATGGGGAGCGTTCATGTAAGTGCTAAACCTCTGCCAGATCTTCACAGAAAATGTCATTTTAGAATAAACATTGCTGTAATTAACTGTCTGTATACGAGTAGTGTAATAACCAAAAGGGGTTAAAATAGGACACTGTTCTTAAGCCCAAGGTTGTGTGTTTGATATCCAGTTGTCTTGTTTAAAAAGAAAGATTTATATTTGCTAAAGGTCATTTGGCACACACAGAAGAATTGCCAGTGATGTCATAGCAAGCAGAACCCTAAATGCCTGTTTTGTTAGTACATTAAATTTTGACTAACTCTACCTATTCCACTAAAGAAGATGGCCCACATGTATTAAAACTCAGTGCGCCAATTTTTTGTCACATTTTCGGTGGAAATAATGGCATATACTGCCTCACATTTACTAATGCTTTATAATAGACAGCGTAAACTTAGGCCAGGCAGTCTAAAAATGTGCCAAATTTTTCACAGTGGAGCATTCTATATGATAATTTTAGTGCATCTTGCACGGCCTATTAGACACTTTATTTTCCTTATACCACCCTTGATATGACTGTTTTGTGCCAGAATTTTGTGACTTTTTGGTCGCATTGTAATTCATACTTTTTTACTGGAAGGCACCTCCCCCCCCCTTTGTTTCAAGACATTTTTAAAATGTATGTAGGGAGGGCCAAAAATCGAATTTGCCTCAGGCACAGTAGTAGATCTGCCCCTCTGTATGTGTTTGAGTTGTAAAGTATTTGCATTAAAAAGAATTACTGCTTGCCCCCCCATGCGCCGCTTTTTGATCCATGATAGCAAAGTAGACGTGGTTATGAACGGAGTTACTTATATTTATAAAATGTAACTTTTTGAAAAGTCGCCCAAAAAATTGCAACTGCATTCTAACAGCAGGTGTAAAATGTAAGCCACAAATTAAATCGAAAAGCCCCAGGTCTTCTCCAGTGCAAAGTTCAACACATTTAGCAAATGGTGTCTAGACATTAAGTACATTTGAAGTAAAATTAACTTTAAAAGACTGTCACAAAAGAAAATATGACCGAGAGAAAATAAGATATCTAATAGTGCTTTCATTTTCTTTACTTTCTAACTGATTTTGTGCCACTAGTCATTCTTTTATTTAGTTGTTTTTTGTAAACTGGTCATTGTGCTGTATGAGGATGTAAATTGAAATACATAATCCATGGTAAAGAGTGACCAATAACTACTACTTTTAAATCAGAAATTAAGTTGTATGAACCATAAAACCTTGTCATTTCTTTCCTCCCTGAATTTATAATTTGAACACATACACTACTTCTAAAAAAAATAATCCAATAAGAAAATTTTTTGGGCTGCTCTCTACCGAATATTATACTTGCGTTACAAAAAATGAAAATCAAACAGCTTAGTATACAGTAGTGGTGCCATAGTTTGTATAACATTACAGCTTACGTTGTAAATGTGGGGCATACTAGACCTCTCTGTGATGCTCTTTGTATTTTAATTTGGTTTCAATAAACATCTTGGCAATCATAGTATTAGGAGGGTCATGGCAACCGGGAGATGAGTATACTGATTCTGCAAAAGAGGTTATATTAGCCATTCCTGGAAGAACCTTCAAATTTTTTGCTATATGTATGTGCACCACATCTTGGAGCACTGCAGTATATTGTGCTAGAAATTATTAGTAAGTAATATTAAAGGGGTTTTCCACGTTCTGACAATTGATGACCTATCCACCGGATAGGTCATTAGTATATGATCGGTGCGTGGCGGAAGAATGGATCGCACTGATTGCTCTGCTCAAAGAATAGCGGCCGAGCTGCACTAATGTGAATAGGAGCCGAGCTGCAGTTCGGCCGCTATACAGTGGTCGGAGTCATCTGCTTCCGGCTCCAACTATTGCATACCGTTCCAAACATCCGGAGCTTGAAGGCACCTGGAGTGGAAAATTGGTGCGGGGTATGGGTGTCAGACACGCACCGATCATATACTGATGACCTCTCTGGTGGATAGGTCATCAGGTGTCAGAAAGTGGAAAATCCTTTTAATATTACTTTTTAGTTAGTTATCAACATACCATTATTATGACGAAGTTCAAACTCTGTACATGTCAATTCTGCATTGTTTCAGATAATGGAGTCACTCATTTTTATAAAGGTCCTACATTTATAGAAAATGATATGTGTAATGAGGCAAGAAAATAGAGGTTAGAAACCACAGACACTGTAAAAAAGATGGAAAAAAAATATAGGGGAGATGGAGAGGTTTCAAAATAGGGGGGGTAGTGATTGTTCAACTTGAAAAAAAATGACCATTTAGATTAAGATCACACTACCGTTAATATACGTTTACCTCTCTTCCGTTGGGGGATGAGGGGATTGAAAGATTAAATGGGAAAGCAACGGTTCCGTTGGAATTACCATTGATTTCAATGGTAATTATTTTGTTTCAGTTGCTTTCCATTTGTCTCAGTTCGCTAGGTTTCCGTTTTTTTACGGAAATAAAAGGTCTGCAGACTGCACTTTTGCTTTCGTAAAAGAAAATTTAAACCTAGCGAACTGAGACAAAAGGAAAGCAACTGAAACAAAATAATTACCATTGAAATCAATGATAATTCTAACGGAACCGTTGCTTTTGGTTTAACCTTTCGAATCTCTCTTCCTCTGACGGAAGAGAGGTAAACGTATGCTGACGCTAGTGTGAACTTAGCCTTAGAGGTGATCTTATTAAGATGTATAAATATATTCCTGGACAATACAAAGAACTGGCATATGACTTATTTATTCCCTGAAATTTACAAAGTAATATGGGACATTCTTTATGTACAGGAAAGGATTCTTTACAGTTAGAGAAGTGAAATATATTTATAGAAGACAGAAAAAGCTAATACATTGACAGCATTTAAAAAGCACTAGACATTTATCTCATGACTAATGGTGTTTGAAGTTACAATAAAGCGAGTGATAAATAAAGTTAAATTAAGGCCTCATGCACACAAACATATTTTTTTCCTTCCGTAAATACTAGCATAAATACAGGTCCTTCGTCACACGTATTCGACCCGTATTGCACCAGTATTTACGGACCCGTGCCCTTAAATACGGGTCCAGTGTCACCTGTATTCCACCCGTATTTACGGGCACGTTTTCGCTGCAAAATTGCACCGCACTAATTGGCAGCCCTTCTCTCTATCAATGCAGGATAAAGAGAAGGGGCAGCCCTTTCCGCAGTAAAAGTAAAAGAAATTCATACTTATCCGGCCGTTGTCTTGGTGACGCGTCCCTCTTTCGACATTCAGCCCGACCTCCCTGGATGACGCAGCAGTCCATGTGAACGCTGCAGCCTGTGATTGGCTGCAGCGGTCACATGGGCTGAAACGTCATCCCAGAAGGCCGGACTGGAGGAAGAAGCAGGGAGTTCTGGGTAAGTATGAACGTCTTTTTTTTTTTTTTTTTTTTTACACGTTGATCTATATTGTGATCGGTAGTGATCAGAAGCCATGACTAAGGACGCTGCATGCGTCAGAAACGCGTAGGCACCGCTCACACTGCCATAAATCCTACTATTCACTTGAGAATATCTATTTGTAATGCTACCTGTTTTTATATTAATTTTTCATTAAAACTTGGAAATAGTTTCCGATTTTATACAAACCTCAAGGACACAGCGCTGGATCCATCTCTTTGTTTTTCCCTGTACTCCATACGTGTGCCGACACGAGGACCCGCGCGCAAGTCTACACATGCGATAAGGTGAGCTGGAGGAATCCTCCCAAACTTTTTTTCTACAGACCTAGAAATACATAGGTCCAGCCAGAATGAAGAAATGTCATGTTTGTAAAACCAATACACTACGCAACACACATAACATCTGCGTATTTCATTGCAGAATTTTGAATCTCCGTTGAAGTCAATGGAGAAATTCCGCAATGAGTCTGCAACAAGTCCGCTACACGTCCGCAACAGCCAGTGTATGCTGCGGACACCAAATTCCGCACCGCAGCCTATGGTCCGCAGCTGAATTTTCGATGATAAAATCTCATCCACACGTTGCGGCTAAAATCCGCAGCATGTTAATTTCTACTGTGGACTCTGAGCAGAGATGCTGCGTTTTTACGGGAGCCCCATAGACTTCTATGGGCCTGCCCGTGCCGTAATTATGGCCTAAAATAGGACATGTTCTATATTCGTTAACGGCCCGGGCACCTTCCCGTAAGCCTATGGGGAGGTACCCGTGGCCAATAGAAGTCTATGGGCCCGTAATTATGGGCCATAATTACGGCCCGTGATTATGGGCATTTTTACGTTCGTGTGCATGGGGCCTAATCAAGGGAAAATATCTGACTGCCTTGTGGGGATGGATGGACCAGTTATTTTTTTTTACTATTCTTCTATTTAAAAATAAAGTAAAACATGCACTTTTTCTTAATCTCATGTTGAAGATGCTTTTCAGAAAGAATAGCTGCTGGTGTTTCCTAAAGACTGCATTTCATCTAAGGCTGGGTTCACACTGAGTTTTTTGACGAGTTTTTTTACACGGAAACAGTGCTAAAAAACTCGTCAAAAACGGCCCGAAAATGTCTCCCATTGATTTAAATGGGAGGAGGAGGCGTCTTTTTCCAGCGAGCGGTAAAACCGTCTCGAGGGAGAAAGAAGAGACATGCCCTATCTTCGGGCATTTACGCCTCTGACCTCCCATTGACATCAATGGGAGGCAGAGAAAGCGTATTTCGCTGAGTTTTATGCCCGCAGCGCTCAATGGCCGTGGGCGAAAAACGCAGCGAAAAGCGACGTGCAGGGAAAGGAAAATCTGCCTCACACTCCCAAACAGAATTTTGAGGCAGAATTTCCGCCTGCAAAAAACTCAGTGTGAACCTAGCCGAATTGTTTTGTATATATTATTTCTTTGTAATTTTCTGTAACAAGCTCTTGTTTGATCTAACAAATCTGCTGCATTTCCATATGTAATATATTCATAAAAGCCATTGTGTTAATAGTACCGCAGTAACACAAGGGATTAGGTGCATCAAATACTTTATATTATCTATTTGACATGTGCGGCATTATTTTATGTTTTCAGACATTAATTACAATGATAGCTCATCTATGTGTCAGTAATCTGCCTATTCATTTAATAAATAAGCCCTTTCTCTATTGTTGCCGGTAATGAGTCCAAAAGATAAGAAAACATCAGGCAAGGCTAGGAGGGCAAGTCAGCAAGTTTCAAAATAAATAAACAGAGGAGCCAGTGAAGAGAAGAAGACAGATTTATTCATAAGTCAGCTATAGTACATTTGGTTCTGTTCATTTCTTAGGAAACTTTGCCAAAAATAGGACCTGCTCTCATTTTATTCATATATTTTACTTCCAATTCTGCATTTGCATATTTTTTTATTATTTTTAATATTATTACTAATACAACTATAATTAATATTATGTATGATGTTGCATACACTGCATTTTTGATCTGTCTCTGTCTGTCTGTCTTATTCTCCTCCATTTCTCAGCCATTGTCAGATGTTTTGCTGGATATAGAAGTGGGATCCCTACTTATCAGATATTTATGAGGTATCCTACAGATACACCATAAGGCCCCATGCACACGACCATTTTTATCCAGAACTACGGATAATCTGCAGACCCATTCATTTATATAGGCCCTTCCGTATATTTACGGATGTGTTTCCGAGCGGTAGAAATGATCCGCAAAATATAGAACATGTTTTATTTCTGTCCGCAATTGCGGCACGGACTCGCCCATAGAAGTCTTTGGACGCGTGCAAAATTCCGTAATTGCGGAAGCTTTGCTATGCATCAGCAGGGGATTCCCCAAGAAAATGGTGCCTAAGAAATCGTGACCTTTTCAAGGGGTTGGAACATGCTGGTGACATCATTTGTAGCCTCCCTTTTTCTTTGCAGATCTGTAAATATGGATGCATTATGGACCGTATTTGCGGACAGCGTGCCAGATATGCAGATGACTACGGGTCCGTATTTGTGGACAGCAAAAAACATTATGGTAGTGTGAATGAAGCCTAAATGTTAAAAGTGCGGCAATTAGCCCTCATGCACACGAACATAGTGTTTTTTACTGTCCGCAAATACAGATCTGTAGTCATCCGCAAGTCATCCACATATCTGGCACGCTGTCCACAAATATGGTCCGTAGTGCATCCGTATTTACGGATCCGCAAAAAAAAAAGGGAGGCTAGAAATGAATGATGTCACCAACTAATCCCAACCCCTTGAAAAGGTCTAATGATTGCTCAGTCACCATTTTCTTAGGGAGTCCCCTGCCGTCGTATAGCAATGCTTTCGCAATTACGGACGGCTACAGATGCACATCCTTAGCCGTCTGCTATTTTGCACCCGCCCATAGACTTCTATGGACGAGTCCGTGCAGCAATTGCAGACAGAAATAGGACATGTAACGAAAAAAGAAATATCTCAATAAATACACAATTTAGTTCAATAAATATATTTTTAATTAAATTATTTCACATATAAACAAACATAACCCCCCTACAAATATCTACCGCAAACATATAAAAAACACATATATATATATAAAATCAGCCAAGAGTAGCACCATGTTAGTCATAAATCATAGTTGATCCACAAATAACAGTAATTACAAGTCTAGGCACCAGTTCAAATAATGTAACTATATATATATATATATCTCTTATACCCGCTTGTATGGTACACAAGATAGTGATCATCAATAACACAAACATGTATAAATTAGTATACCTGTGGAAGACATGATGGTGGTTGGACCATACACCTGGAGAGAAACACTTTGACGCGCGTTTCGCACCCTTCGTCAGGAGATGAATGCACTACTCAGAATCCTAGTTTAAATATTAAATGGAGAGAGCGATAGCCAATGGCGCATGCCGCATTTCGTCCACACCATACGTTACTCCATCAGCGTCCATGCCGGCCATCGCTTCACGCAATTTGCCCATAAGCGATGTCCGCCAGTAGTATGACAGCTTCCGGTCTGAAGCAAGTGGGTACAGTAACGCGCATGCACACGATCGCTATGAACATAAAAAGTGTAAAACACAGTATAGAAATAGGACATGTTCTATATTTTGCGGATCACTTCTATGGCCCGGACACACATACATAAATATAGGGAAAGGTGTCCGTGGCCAATATAAATAAATAGGTCCACAGTTTATGCGTAATTACGGATAAAAACTACGGTCATGTGCATAGGGCTTAAATCGGCTTTTTTGCTGTGGGGTCACCTTTTTTCCTTATAACCAGCATGATGTGGAAGGAGGAATTGTGCTCCTTCTCCCCTGACATGATTGTCACTGATAGTAACCAATTCTCTATAGCGCTACAGAATATATCGGCAACAGGAAATATATTAAAAATTCAATAAAATATTACATTTTTATTTCATGCTGCTTATATGGTTCCAATATAATCGTCAGCAATTTGTCACCATCCGTTTTCAATAGGACTTACAATCTAATCTACCTGTCTCAGACACACACAAAGTAGGGACAATTTTATAGAAAGCCAATTAACCCTTCAGTATGTTATAGGAATGTAGGATGAAACTGGAGTACTTGGAGGAAACCTGTACCAATATACCATCAGCTATACCATCAGATATGAATAGTGCTATCCAGACTTATTGAGAGCATTTCTACATATGGCCATAGGCAAACATTGACTTAAAATTCAAGTAAAGAATCTACTTTACAAATTTTGAACACAGTGAAACAGGAGACCATGTGTGTCATTACTGGATGGATCTGATAACACAGCAGTTAGTACAATGTCGTTCTAGACCCCTCTCTGCTAATTTGTACCATGTAGATTTTTGCATCAAGATGCTTGTGTAAATAGAGAAGATGTAAATTTCTGCTATGCCCTCACACAGCACACAGAATGCATATGACTCTGTAGTACGAGACAATAGGGACTCCTAGTGTCACCCCCAGGGTCCATGCACATGGCCTGAAGCTACTACAGTAAATGATAAGTGGAAGAGAGCAGTCAAACAGCAAACAATGAAGAAAAATTGGTGTTTACCTATTGATGAGAAAGTATGTTGATATATTCTTAATTGCTATGGTAGGTTAAAAAAATAATATGATAGTCAAAACTATATATCACCTAAACTGAAAATATTTCTGAAGAAATAATAATATTAAAAATAATAATAATAATAATAATAATTATAATAATAATAATAATACAAATACTAATGATAAAAACAAAACTGAAAAAATAATATTTCCATATAATTGATGAGAAGCAGTTTCAGAAGAGGACTGAAATATAGAAGTAGATAAATAAACAATAGAATAAAAAATATTGTAGCATCTTTACCCGATCTCCCTGCTGGATATTTACTCAGTTGCTATGAATGTGTTCGCATCTGATGTCCAGATAAGCACTGTTTATAAACACTCACAAAGGCAGTTTAGGATTGTATAATAAGTGTTAATCTAGGATATATTTTCTATTACTGTTTACTGCATTACATTTATTTATTTATTCTTTACTGCATATAATCAGAATGCTTGCTGTAATGCAAACGGGTAACTGAAATGGTTAATACTTTCTTCCCAGTACCAATTTTTCTGCTTCAATGCAGATCAGAAGAAAAATCAATATAAAAGGTAGGGTGAAGGGAATCAGCATTTATTTTTCTGCTTATTTTGTCAGCATATGACATTTGAACCTGTAATGAAATATCACGATATAAGGCTTGTTGTAATTGCTAATCAGACTGGCCCTTCACCTGAGAAACAAATATGAGGCAGATTGTATCTGAACGGTGACATTTTTTTAAAAATATCATATGTTTCCCTGAGGACGCTGTTGCCAGGATGGAAACATGTAGGAAGCCTCTGGATCTCTCTCTATGACGTCTTCACATTGTCTCACAATACAGAGCCGTGGTTTGTTACAAAATAGCAGTTAATATTATTTATCTCAGATACATGTCACCTGATAACAAGTGTCAGGATTGTCAGAGCGCTTGTTGGCAAATTTCCCAGTTTTTATAAAAAAGAACATTTATAGCAATGTACTAAACACAGGTATTATTATATAAATCTCATGTAACATTGTATAAATAGGTTTATGAGATTAAAATTGATGAGCAATATTGTCTTGGAGACATTAATTGGGATTACGTGGTCACCTCCAAACCTCTATTTTGTTTGCCTAAAGCCCAATGCAGATTTTAAAGGTAGATGATGCTGGTGACTTATCAGTGTTTTAATATGAACTTTTTCCCACATATTTGTGGTATAATGACATATAGTTCATATGTGACAGTAACCATAGGCATCCATTGCTGCTCCATATGGGTTGTCACCTATGAAAAGCAACTCACATTCTGTACTACTGTACCTATATCTTTCATGTTATTGTAGCAATGCTAGCATCTTGAAGCCCATTGACCTCAGTGCTCTCCTCATCTGTTGGCTCTATATGACTACAGTAGCCTGCTGTGTCTGCATGTATGCAGTACAGTACTAGAACACAGTCCGAGAGGAAGCCATTGCTCACAAGTGCTCCAACACAGTCTGAGATTACAAGTGCTCCAATAAATACAGGGTTAGTAGATTTTGGGTGATGTAGCAGATTGAGAAAGTTGATCTCAGGACGCAGATACAATTGAATACTATGGCGGAGCAGGGAGCTATCAGCTGAGCTCCCTGCTCTGCCATTTACTAGGCTACATGCCACATTAGGCCTGCAGCCTATAAGAAGTTGGAACAGGATCCATGCGTAGGCCGACTCGATGACTTCACTGGATCATGCCGGCCTACGCAAGGGTCCCGTCTCAGCGTCCCACAGGCTGCAAGACTAAGGAGACTGAGACTCTGCAGCTCTGTTCGTCGAGTGAACGGGGCTAGGTGAGTATAAGTATTTGTCTACTGGGGGCACTATCTACAGGGGACGAAAAGGAGGGCTGTGTGGCACTCTCTACAAGAAGGGTCTGTTCCACTATCTACAGTGGGTCTTTGTGGCACTATTTACAAGGGGGTATGTGGCACTTTCTACAAGGGGGTGTGTCACCCTATCTACAGGGGGGCTGTGTGGCACTATATATAAGGGGTCTGTGTGGCACTCTCTACAGTGGGTCTGTGTGGCGCTCTCTACAGGGGGGGCTGTGTGGCGCTCTCTACAGGGGGGCTGTGGGGCTGTGTGGGACTCTACAGGGGGGGTGTGTGGGACTTTCTTCAGTGGCACTGTGAGTCACTATCTTCAGGGGGGCTGTGTGGCACTATTTACAAGGGGTGTGTGTCGCAATATCTACGGATGGGCTGGGTTGCATCATCTACAAGGTGTGTGTAAGGCATCATCTACAAGGGGGGCTGTGTGGCAGTAAATGCAAGAATTGTGTGTGCTTCGCTATCTACAATGCGGGGCTGTGTGGCACTATCTATAGGGTGTGTGTGTGAAGCATTATCACAGGAGGGGTGTGTGTAGCACACGGGGGTGACACTACATACAGGGGGTACTCTCTACAGGTGTTTATGATTATAGCCGCCAGACATAACTTTGCTTGGGGCCTCAGAAATGCCAAATTTGTTTCTGATGGTAAGTACAATGATAAATTCACTGTATTAAATAGTATATATAATTGTGCTCCCACAATATAGAAAAATTTGGAAATTCACTGAAGTGACATTTGAGTAAAATATACCTTTTATTATAGTAACTCGCTAAAAACAGGGGTAACGCACCACTGTGAAAGAAGCCCCACCGTGTATATTAAAAAATGTATTAAACAGTAAACACTGAATCATTAAGATAAGTATATCTCAGTGTTTATAACGATATTCACCGGAATCAGCATTTAACCTGGGCACAACAATAGTACGAGCCCCAAGAACACACCAGGATCCGTGATCAACACCGGAATCTCCTAGCGCTGGGTCCACCACAATGCTACTGTCCCCTATGCAACAATCCCATATACAAAAACGACCCGTTTTTGTATAAGGGATTGTTGCATAGGGGACAGTAGCATTGTGGTGGACCCAGCGCTAGGAGATTCCGGTGTTGATCACGGATCCTGGTGTGTTCTTGGGGCTCGTACTATTGTTGTGCCCAGGTTAAATGCTGATTCCGGTGAATATCGTTATAAACACTGAGATATACTTATCTTAATGATTCAGTGTTTACTGTTTAATACATTTTTTAATATACACGGTGGGGCTTCTTTCACAGTGGTGTGTTACCCCTGTTTTTAGCGAGTTACTATAATAAAAGGTATATTTTACTTAAGTACAATGATACTTACTGCTGGGGTCCTGTATCTAAGCATATCATGTGTAATACTGTCTACTGGGGCCATGTATCTAAGTCTATCATGTATGAAACAAACTGCTTGGAACCTGTATATAAGCCCAATCATGTGTGATACTGTCTGCTGGGGCCCTGTGTCTAAGCCTATAATGTGTTATACTGTCTACTAACCCAATGTATCTAATCCTATCATGTATGATACTATCTACTGAGTCGCTGTATCTAATCCTATCATGTATGATACTGTCTGCTGAGACAACGTATCCAATTCTATCCAGTGGTGTAGCTATAGGGATCATAGTCGTGTGTGTGTGTGTGTGTGTATGTAATATATATATATATATATATATATATATATATATATATATATATATATATATATATATATATATATAAAATCAGAGGCAGCATATCAATGTATTTTTCTTTCATGGGATTTGTGCCAAGGATCTTTTAATACCCTAGCAATGCCCCTGACCCTTACCCTTATATTAGTTCAGAACTGTGCGAGTGCTTATATAAACTTGGCTAAATAACTTCAAGATTGGTTCATCAGGTTCTCATTTTCATTTTTTTTACAGGGAGAAATTCTACCTACCGAGGATGCTTCAGAGCCCCGGAAAATGGGACTCACGTATTTCCTGCATCATTTGTCAACCTCTCCACAGATATGTGCTCAGATATTTGCTCTACTAAAGTAAGTGCATTTTTCTGCTGTATGGAATTTCAGAACCACTGATAATTAAGTGCTCAGATTATAATATATGATTAAACGATAATTGTATCACATTAAAAGTGTTCATTCTAAGTGGCTTTCAATGGCGCCCCATCAATGCTGTATGCAGATTGCATTAAAGATCAAGTAAGAGTAACACTGAGCTCTTAGAAATGCATGAAACATTCATGTAGTTGATTTTGTTATAAAATTGCCCAGATAGAAAACCAGTCAAGCGACTAAAATGTTTCAGGGGCAGACAATTTGTATACTAGAAGAAAGTGGGTTAGAGAGAATTACTTGCTTCCCTTCTTTTTAAAGTTCCTAATATTGATAGTTGAAATACTAGGAACGCTGCTTCCCTGATCTGTCCACACCACCCGCCCAGATGCTGATCATAGCTGGACAGTAAGTACATTTTTGGCAACAGATCTGCCTTTTCATTGGAATCAGGTCCGTGTGTGTTGCATTATGCATCAGTGTGCTTTGTGAGGGGCTTGCGTTACTCACGCACTCGCAAAGCACATCTTTTTTTTATTTTATTATTATTTTCAATTGAATTGATGCTCTAATCACGCACCACACACGCATGTGCATCCGTGTGCAGTGCGTGGTTTTCACGCACCCATTGACATCATGATAACGCACCAATATAGGACATGCAGTGCGTTTCACGCAGCGGACACATGTGTGAATGGCCCCATACACTATACACAGATAATTCTAATTTATCCTTATGCATCTTCCCTGTCACTTCCTGGGGGGAGGAGGCTGTACTATATCACTTACCGGAGACTGTAAAAATCTGATATTTCTCTGTCGCTTGACTCCCATTCATTTCAGCTTCTAGCACGCACACCCTGTTGTACTGTCTATTCAGATAATACAGGAAGTGTGTTTTCTAAATACGACCGCCCCAGGGAAGTTTTAAAAAATAAAAAATTTATAACTGCAACGTTTAAAAAAAAAAAGAACAAACACATCTCTTTTACGGACCTAAATATAATACTAAAATAAAATAAATAAGTTCTCTTTAAAGATCAGCCCTGATTTCCCCAATCACAGGCATGTCTGGTTAAGCTGAATGTGCATGCTATTCCAACAGAACAGAAATAATGAGTATCTGCCGGACAACTTTAATACTGCTTGTCTTCGTGGGAAACAATAGGTTTGGACACATAAACTGCAACTAACTTATCTGATCCAAATTTTCCACAACTCCCGGCCTCAAACATTAGATTATTATTAGTATTCATTAAAAAAATATGTAATGTCTTTGGGTAACTTAAAGGCTACGGACATGGCTTTGGACATCTTTGCATATTTTTTTTTATTATTATTGTTGTTCATTTGCTTTCTAAATGCAAAATTAATCAATTTCCTAAACAAGTCTTCCTTAAAAAAAATTCTACTATGTTGCAGCAAAGCCAGTTATCTACAGAGCTGTACAGACTCTACAGCATCATCTGCTGCGAACTCAAATCCATCAGTCTACTTCTCCTGACGTAATTTAGTCTTCTCCCTTCCTTTTCTCACACGTTACAGATAGTCAGTGTAGTGAGAAAGCTGTGCTGATACCGGACAGCTAGTGAAGGCAGCAGAAACTTTGACACACAGACCTCACATCCAGCATTTATTATTGGAAGGGACACATCTACAGGAGAAAATTCTAAAACTAGAAGTAGGTTATATATACTTAATATCAGGGAACCTGAAAATGAATGAAGGAAACAAGATTGCTGCCTAAGTCTACAATCACACGACAGTGGAAAAAAAATGGACATTAAAATCTAATCAACTGTCAGTTTTTCATGGCCATTTTGCATCAATGTGTCTCCAAATTTTCATCCATTTCCAGTCCGTCTGTCTGTTTTTCATGGGCGTTGAAAGATAGTGCCACAATGTCTCTGTAGATGGTGACACAGTGTGCACTGTAGATAATGCCCACATAGAGCCAGTGCCCACATAGTGCCACAGTGCCCACTGTAGATAGTGTCACAGTGTCCACATACAGTTAGATCCAGAATTATTTGGACAGTGACACAATTTTTGTCATTTTAGCTGTTTACCAAAACATATTGAGAATACAGTTATATAATCAATATGGGTAAGTGCAGACTTTCAGATTTAATTTGAGGGTATTCACATCCTAATCTGAGGAAGGGTTTAGGAATTACAGCTCTTTAATAAGCAGCTGCCTCTTTTTCAAGGGACCAAAGGTAATTGGACAATTATCTCAAAAGCTTTTTAATGGGCTGCATGGGCTATTCCCTTGTTAATCCATCATAAATTAAGCAGGTAAAAGGTCTGGAGTTGATTCCAGGTGTGGCATTTGCATTTAGAAGCTGTTGTTGTGAACCCACAACATGACTTCAAAGGAGCTGTCCATGCAAGTGAAAAAAATCATCGTTAGGCTGAAAAAAAATGAAGAAAACCATCAGAGAGATAGCACAAATTTTTGAAAAAAAAGTGTGCACTGCTGATCTTGTGAACTCCAAAAGGCCTGGACGTCCACGGAAGACAACAGTGGTGGATAATCGCAGAATCCTTTCCATGGTGAAGAAAACCCCTTCACAACATCTACCCGAGTGAAGAAGACTCTCCTGGAAGTAGGTGTATTAGTATCTAAGTCTACCATAAAGAGAAGACTTCATGAGCGCAAATACAGAGGGTTCACCACAAGGTGCAAACCATTAATCAGCCTCAAAAATAGAAAGGCCAGATTAGACTTTGCCAAACAACATATAAAGAAATCAGCCCAGTTCTGGAACAGCATTCGTTGGACGGATTAAACTAATATCAACCTGTACCAGAATGATGGGTGGAAGAAAGTATGGAGAAGGCTTGGAACGGCTCATGAGCCGAAGCACACCACATCCTCTGTAAAACATGGTGGAGGCAGTGTGATGGCATGGGCATGCATGGCTGCCAAAGGCTTTGGGTCACTAGTGTTTATTGATGATGTGACTGAAGACAGAAACAGTCGGATGAATTCTGAAGTGTTTAGGGATTTACTTTCTGCTCAGATTCATCCAAATGCAGCAAGATTGATTGGACGTCGCTTCACAGTACAGATGGAGAATGACCAAAAACATACTGCAAAAGCAACTCAGGAGTTTTTTTAAGGCAAAGAAGTGGAATATTCTGCAATGGCCAAGTCAATCACCAGATCTCAACCCAATCAAGCATGCATTTCACTTTCTTAAGACAAAACTTAAGGCAGAAAGACCCACAAACAAGCAACAACTGAAGACCGCTAAAGTAAAGCCTGGCAAAGAATCACAAAGGAGGAAACCCAGCATTTGCCTGAAATCTGGAACCCATGGACATCCCCAGTCGTTGCCTGCAAAGGATTCTCTACAAAGTATTTAAAAAAAAAAGAACCATTTTATTAATGGTAATGTTAATTTGTCCAATTACTTTTGAGCCCCTGAAATGAGGAGGCTGTGTAGAAAAATGGTTGCAATTCCTAAACGTTTCACAGGATGTTTTCAATTGCATCTCAATTGATTCATTTCAAATCCAATGTGGTGGTATGCAGAGCCCAAATCATGAAGATTGTGTCACTGTCCAAATAATTCTGGACCTAACAGTATAAAGTGACATAGTGCCCACATAGTACCACAGTGCCCACATATAAAGTGCTAGTGCCCGCATAGTGCTACAGTGCCCATGTAGATAGCGCCAGAGTGTCCCTTGAAGATAGTGCCCCCTCACATATAGTGCCACAGTGCCCATGTAGATAGCACTCCCCTGTAGGAACAGAATCCCTCTGGCTGGGGATTCTGCTCCTAGACGGAGCTGCAGACATCTCTGTCCATATATGGACAGTGACGTCAGGGGCTCCCTCTAAGAGCAGAATCCCCTGCCAGAGCGTCCACAGCGCTCTGGCTGGGGATTCCGCTCCAGGAGTAGCCCCTGATGTCACTGTCCATATATGGATAGTGACGCCAAGGGCTTCTCCAGTAGGCAAATCCACGGCATCGGCAATGCTATGGCTGGTGATTCTGCTCCAAGGAGTAACCTCTGACATTACTTTCCATATATGCACAGATACATCAGGGGCTCCCTCTAGGAGCGGAATCCCTAGCCAGAGCGCGGTCTGTCCGCCAGGGAATCCGCTCCTAGAGGGAGCTATAGTGGTGTTATCTATTTACAGGGGGGTTGCACTCTACAGGGGGGTGGTATCTACAGGGAAGGTTGGTGCTATCTACATGGGGGGCATTATCTACAGGGGTGGTCAGAGGGAGCCCCTGACGTCACTGTCCATATATGGACAGTGACGTCAAGGGCTTTCCCAATACAGAAGTCCCCAGCTAGAGGTCTTGTAATGCTCTGGCCGGGCACTCCATTGTTAAAAGTCCTGACCTCACTGTCCTTATATGGACAGTAATGTCAAGGGCTTCCCCGGGCTCAGCGCTCAAAATAGTGCTGTGTTTGGGGAATCCTAGGCAAGGATCAGTTTTTACCGGTCGTTTACAGGGATTGATTCCTGAAAAAGGCCATGAAAAACTGATCCATTGAGTTCTATGGGAGCCGTCTGGCTGTGAAAACTGCCAAAAATAGGACAAGTCCTATTTTTTGGAAAACCAGTATTCATGGGCCGTTAAAAAAAATGGGCGTGCGAATACACCCATAGAACTTCATTGTTCCGTCACACGACGTTTTTTCACCATCATGTGAATGTAGCCTAAAAGTAACTGCAAATTTTTTAACTCCAGATAACTATAACTATATATATAATATTTTTTTCCATGTTAAAGTTTTTCATAGCCTTTAAGTTGCGCTAAAGTTTTCAGTTACATGCTCACACCCTTCTTCCATAGAAATGCATAAATTTACAAACATTGTGGTTTTATATGAAACATCAGTCAATAGAGCATGCATCTTCAATTCAATGTATTGCTACTACTACATTTAGATCACTGTTCAGATATAATTAAATCACAGATTTATCTTAGCCGCTAGTGCTGTGCTATTTCTTTGGATTGAAGAATGATCTTCTTTGCTCTGTAAATTATTTATAGAATACAGTTAGTTAATGATATCAGTATCCATAAGTCTAAGTCATGTACTGTAAATCTGACATGTGTTAATTAGTGTTGTCCGCTGACAGAGGCAATTTACCTGATACAAACACTATAGTTCATTTATTATGTCAACTGAAAAGTTAACATTTTTAATATATAGGTCATTTTTGGAAGACTATTATATTGTATAAAAATATCGAATAAAATCTGAAAAAATAATGATCTAGTTCAAAACCATCTGGCAATTAATAATGGCAACAAATGTTTTTCTAGCATAGGAGGACGGTACATTAGTTAGTCCTTTAAATCATACGCTGCAGTGCCATGCTTTCTCGTATACTTAATTAGAATACAAATTAGATATCTCTTTTTAATTGCATGCCCTGAACCTAAGGAAACAGAAAATCTGTTAATCAGATGGACTGAAATAAATGATCTGATTATTAAGCAAGTATTGCTTGCTAAGATACACTTAAAGGGGAATTACGGTTTCAGCAAATACAGCTTTTTTTAAATTTATGATGAAAAGTTATACAATTTTCCAATTTACTTTGTGTATCAATGCCTCAGTTTTTTTTTTTTCAAATACTCTGCTTCATTTAATAGTAACTATTTAATAGGAAAATTCAAGGGGATAAAAAAAAACGGTCACTGTCATGTGATGATCACACATCTTGTTCCAGTTACCGGAGAAATGTCTTCTAAAAGCTAATAGACCTGAGCCGCAATGTCAGACAGACAATAGTCAATTGAGTCTGAAAGGAACAAAAAGTAGACTATTTTTTTCTAATCTCATACAACCTCTTTAAGTCTTGTGGCAACATACAATATGAAGAATGTTATACAAGCACAGGCCCAAACATGTGTACAGTGTAAGTTTCCCTTTCATAAACCTATGCGAAAAAACATTCGGAGATTTAATAGCCGCATATCCCCAAAAACATCAAAATCACTCTCTTTGAAAAGGTGGAAGAATTCTAAGCAGATCTGCCATATGTATATAAAGTATTATTTAAGGGCAGCTTATTATAATGACATGTCTGGCTAGTTACTATATCAACAGTACAAAAAAATCTTTGTGTTTGGATAGTATCCGATAAGAAAGGATACAGTGGACTTAGTTACAAGTCCACTGTATTCATGGGCCTGCGCTCCCTGGCCTTCTACCATCCCCTCACCAATGATTGATTGTAGCTGACAAACAAGCAGATGTCAGCGGCTGTCAATCGTGGGTGAGGAATCGGGAGGAGGCGGGGTGAAGTTGGACTTATAACTAATGAGTCTTCTCTCTGAACTATTATTCAGTTGACACTATATAATTTATTTAATAACTAGTCAGGCTTGTCATTATAACAAGCTGCCATTAAATAGGGCAGCATATTCTGATGACAGATCCACTTTACATTCTATGTGGCTTCCCTGTCACCCCATCAACAGTTTGATGATATATTTGCAGGGCAATGGGAGGGAATTTGAAATTCCCAACAGCCCTGAATGTTATTATCAGAACAATCCCATCACATCAAGGGAATTGCTATTTATTCATATGAAATATGCTAAAAATCCTGATTGTTGGGCATTCTGCAATTCTCTGCGGTTCACACATAATTAGATGCATTGTCCATAAATAAAATGAATAGAACCTTGCAATTCGATATCAGAGCACATCTACTGTACTCCCCACTTTATAGGATCCCCTGTAAAAACTGTACATTAAAAATAATTTCATGCAAACTAGGCTATTTTTTCCAACCAGGTCCCAATGTGTTCACGTAACACGTTTTTCCCAGGCGTTTGATGCACTCAGTGGCTTTCTTATTAAGATGCATATCACCATCTGCTAATCATGAAGCATTCTCTTGTGATGGAGCTGCATATCAAAGTATATTTTTGCATTTCATTTCCGATCTATTTGCATAGTATATTTCCACTGGTTGCTTAAAGTGTAAATATATGGAGAGCCTGAAATGGAAGGGTAAATAATAGAAATATGAGCACGTAATATACAGGTGTACAATTTATACAGTGAGTGGCAGGACATTTTCATTGTCCATGCAAAATTTAAAAGCTTACAAGTGGATGGAGCACCAATAAGAAAAAAAATTACATCTCTGGGAGATTTTCCCTCAGCTGGTCTGGAAGTTTCATGACTTTAGCCAAGTGGCAGCAGTTTTTGCACTAGATGATGTGAAGATTAGAACATATAAGTATTTCCCTTATGAATAGTTATTATTAAGCTAAATAAGTGAGATGCCATAAATTTCTGATTGGTTAAGTTCCTACTGCTCGGACCCCCTCCGACCCTGAGAAGGAGCTGCAGCCCCTTCACAGTTTTTCCCTGCACAGCGAACTTGGCAAAGTAAGAGTGAGGATATGTTCACACGACAGCGTCCGTAACGGCTGAAATTACGGGGATGTTTCCGCCTGAAAACATCCCTGTAATTTCAGCCGTAACGGCATGTGCAGGCGCTTGAACGCCGCGTCCATTACGGACGTAATTGGCGCTGCTATTCATTGGAGTCAATGAATAACGGCTCCAATTACGCCCAAAGAAGTGACAGGTCACTTCTTTGACGTGGGCGTCTATTTACGCGCCGTCATTTGACAGCGGCGCATAAATATACGCCTTGTGTGAACAGACAAACATCAGCCCATTGCTTTCAATGGGCAGATGTTTGTCAGCGCTATCGAGGCGCTTTTTTCGGACGTAATTCGGGGCAAAAACGCCCGAATTACGTCCGTAATTAGTGCGTGTGAACATACCCTAAGAAGTGGGACTTATCATGAAACCACTGCTCACATAGCACCATCTCTCCAGTCCCCCCGAAAGTGGTCCTATACAGTTAGGGTATGTTCACACAGGGCGGATAAGCTGCGTAAAGCCATGGCGAAACTTCATCCCAGGAGCACAGAATTCTGGGTACGTTTAAGATCATTTTTTTTCCCCGATTTGTGAATCGTAGCTTTTCCACCGCAAAAATCGCAACAATTGCGATTTGTTGTGGGTTTTACATCCGCATTGAATTCAACGGGGAAAACCCACAAAAAAAAGCATCAGTTATGGAAATACAATTGACATGCTACAGATTAAAAAGCCACACGGCAGATTAATTTCTGAGCCTTTCTTCCGCTTATCATTTACGCAGCGTGTCGATAAAATTTGTTCAAATCTCATCCACTCTGCTGCTAATGTATTATGCTGTGGATTTCCGCAGTGTTTATGCTACGTGTGAACCCGGCCTTACAGCAACAGTGGCCCTCAAACCATGTTAGCCACAGTGACCTAGAAAATGGCATTCACAGGGCTCTTATGGAGTGCGAGATAAAATGCCATGCAAAAGGAAAAGAAAAATACACACAAAGTCACTATGTGCCCCCAAAATACAGGCAGGACATAATACTCACCCATTAAATCTGAAATCAGAATTCACCTGTCATACATTTATTATCTTCATACACATCAATAAAAATATTCCATTGTTCTGTATCATATATTCTATATTACAAAATATACTTTATGCGCAATAGCAGACAAACTGAGAATTTTGGTGAAAGTAAGCAATTCACAATACAGTAGAATATTAATACTACATTAAGAAAGACGAAAAACACATTATTGATAAAACATATGTTTATATAATCACAAAAGAACCAAACTATTTCACATTCCAATTTTCTTTTTCCCAGGAGGCATTGCTGTACAGTCATCCTTGTTTGCTTCCTCGATGTTGTTGACTTCAGCCTTTTGTTTTTAGTATTGTTGAATTTCTTACATTAAACATCCTCCTCATTTACAAAAATATTTCTTTTTCTAGGAAGTGGAGATGTTCATTCTATTTACTCAACATGTTCTTAAACTTTACAGTAGGAAACTTCTGTGTGAGGAAGGAAGTCTGGAGGATCTTTATTACGTACAGAATTTCCTATCTGTGTAATTCTTAAGATCCATTAACTTTTGTTGGAAATGAGGCTACGCTTTAACTTTAGACCATTGTATTTTAGTTGATCAGTTAAATGTGTGAGTTTTGTTTAGGGAATAAGTGAGTTGCACTACATTTATCATACCCCGTACACTATTTTCATAAGTTTAGCACAATTTGCACCATTTTTACCATCAGTTAAAATTATGCCTTTTATGACACTATTGATAAACCCCCCCCCCCCCCTTGTTCTAATATGTGTCATTGGAGAAATATACCTCCTTCCACTAACTTTGTAGCAGCTCATGCAATTCAGTCATTACTTCTATCCTTCACAATATCAGAACACTGAAAATACTCTGTGCAGCTGTGACGTTGCCAATTATTCCTTCCACACCTAACAAGGCTTCGACATAGCGTGTACATGGTATGTAATTTAACATCATCCTTTGCTCATATTGTACTGTGAGCAGGTAATTATACTAAATTACAGCATGCAGGAGTAATGTAGTACACCATGGTGCCCATTCAAATGCTTGGGGGACAATGTAATACTTGGCCATGCTGAGTCCTGCAGAAGAAGAGCTGCTTCTGGCTGATGCTCTCCATTCTAGGTAATAGACAAGGGGGGGGGGGGGGGTTCCAGCATGTGAGAAATATGGACGGGGGTTCTCCTAATGGGACATCAATTAAGTATCATTCTTAAAGGTATATTGTGCTTTCAGCTAATAAATCTGATTCATTGTATAATGTAAAGTAATAGGATTTTCTAATATGCTCTGTGTATTAATTTCTCAAGGATTTCAGGATCTCTTCTTGTAATCATTGAATGAGTAGCTTTATTGTTTTCTTCCAGAGGATGAGAAGTAAAAGATGAAAAAATAGTAATGGCTGTTCAAAAGTGTGATCACAAGACCAGAACAGATTTTTATCTTCTAGTAGCAAGCAATGAAGTTCCCCATTTAATGACAACTAGTAGAGATTTTGCAAACATTTGAGGAAATGATACACAAAGTATAATAGTACATTGCATAATATTTCATTATACTGTACAATAAATAAGCTTTATTTGCTGAAACTCAAAAAAATAAATAAATGTATATATTATGAAAAATACAGTGTCCTAAAAGTGATCCTTTGGCCTGCATTTTCAAACAGGTCTGCTATGGGGGTGTGAATCCATCATGAGGAACCCAACTAAAACAGAATGTGGTGATTTACCAATACAAGTGCTGGGGGAAATGGATCTATTGCCCATTGCAACCAATGAGGTTAATGTTTACAATTTCCCGAGGGCCTATGAGAGATTAGATTTGGAATCTGATTGCTTGCAATGGAAACTGCTCCATTTTTATTTTTTTTGCACTAAATCTCACCCAATGTGTATTACACATTTGGATTTCATTTCACTGACCCCTAATATATACTAACTAAACCCTTTACATTTTGCTGAAATAGCAGTTCCTAGGATATCAGAAATGCAAAGTCATGTCCAATATTAGAATCACTCATAAAGGGTTTACCGATTGTGTAACTATTATTAGTAAATTGTTAACTCAGAACAGAAAATCCATGTGAAGTCTAAACCTTAACAAAGGCTTTGATATGCGTTTTACCTTATTTTTTCCCTTGTGAGCCACACATAATTGTGCATATGAATTAATTTTAGAAATCGCCTTTGGACAATGAATAAAATGTTTTACTGATGTACAGCTGTTCATTAAAGAAAAAAAAATCTATGATATTTGTTCATTCCAGTTTCCAAGAAGAATGCAAATTCTGACCTCTCTATTATTGTTACACTAAAGTCTTTAAAGCGAAGCTCTGATTTGGTGCTGTATTTTACATAGCAATTCTCTAGTGCGCTATGATTTGTGAAGATGCTTTTTTAGTCCCTGGAGCAGTATGATTGATCCATTTGCTCTGTACTTTTTGCCAGTGTACCATGGATTCCAGTTTTTTTTACAGCAAGAATAGCGCAGTCTGCAGTGCTTTTCTTTCCATCAAAAATACCGAAACCCACACAGAAAACTAATAAACTCCATTATAAGTCAATGGGGTTCAACTGGATTTGTCCGTATTCCTTCCGAAAATGGATCCAGCATATCTTCCATGGCTCCATTATAAATGGAAGTTTTAACGCTAGTGTGTACAGTACCTGAACCATTACACAGACAATTCATACGACCTGTCAGCCTATAAGTTAGTCAAATTGATGACAATCTGTAATCTTGAGATCATTTATAGACCATAGCTTGCCATAAATTGCAATCTCTATTCTATAGGGGAAGTAGAGGGCCTTTTACACTGGCCGACAATCGGCCTGTGCAGCGAGCGCCGATCAACGAGACTCCGATCGCTCAACCCCATACATTATCATGATGTCAGCAGCGCATCCGGCAACGATAATATTTCTCTTTTTTAAAACGGTACGATCAGAAGATGATCAAGTGTTTGCTCGTTCATCTGCTGATCGCCGCCCTGTTTAACAGGGCAATTATCGGCAACAAGCGTTATACGAACGCTCGTCTGCATGATAATCGGCCAGTGTAAAACCCCCTTATGGCTTTCTTAAATTTCTGCTGCAGAGGGGATAAATGGATGACGTGATGGACATATCAAAACTAGAGAAGTGAAAAGTTGCGCAATTGCCCATGACAACGAATCAGGGTGAAGCTTTCATTTTTCAAAGAGCTTTTGAAAAATGAGAGCTGCAATCCAATTGGGCAACTCTACTTTTCCATTGCATTTGATACATTTCCCCAATATGTACTTCCCAATTAATTCTGAAAATCAATTGGATGTGTATCATCATTTTCCCCCTTCATATTAGGTCACACTATCATAAGAACATACGTAATGACAGAATTCTTTGACTACACAAAAAAAGATCATCTTACCACACTTGGCAAATGTAACTAAGACGAAAGAAAATATTTATGATCAGAAAAATAGCCAAAATGGGCTGGAAAATTATGATATGATGAATAATTGTTATAGATGAATTGAAAAGTTTATGTAAAAGATTGCTGATGTTATTCCATCATGTCTTCAGTGTCATAATGATTTCCATTTCTAGATCTACAAGCTGGTCTATTATCTCTGGACAGCGGTACTTCTGGTTTTATGCAACCATCTGTGAAAAAGAACATACTTGGAGTCGGGAGAAAGTTTATGCATGATATATGAATGCATAGAGAAAAGCTCTCCTCCTTTCAGCAGAGTTGTTCCAGCTTTGGGCCCCAGTTAAGAGATATTCTGTAGAAATCTAAGGATTTGTCACCTTAGGGTTGTTTAGACATCACAGTCTGTTTGTGTTCGTGTTTTATTAGGTAATGTGAAATTCCTATAACATGATACTGGATGGCTGCTGGATTATCACATTATGTATTTTTAGATCTTCATAGATAAGTATATAAATCTTACAAGTACGGCTTCATTCACATCTGTGTTGGGTCTCCATTCTTGGGGTCCGTCTGAGCTTTTCGTCAGGGGAACCCATGAACGGAATCAAAACGGAAACCATAGGTTTCCGTTTGCATCACCACTGATTTCAATGGTGATGGATCCAGTGCAAATGGTTTCCATTTGTTCCGGTTGTGTAAGGGCTCCATCATTTTGACGGAACGAATAGCGCAGTCGACTACAGTATTGATTCCGTCAAAATGACTGATCCCTTACACAACAGCGACAAACGGAAACCATTTGCACCGGATCCGTCACCTTTGAAATCAATGGTGATGCAAACGGAAACCTACGGTTTCAATTTGATTCTGTTCATGGGTTCCCCTGATGGAAAGCTCAGACGGAACCCATGAACGAAGTCCCGACAAAGATGTGAACGAAGCATAAGGTTAAAAAAACACTAAGAAAAACAACCAAAAGTCCTTGCTCAGTATTCAGAATTTGTAACATTATAAATTATTTTACGGTTCTGTGCTGAAAATACCAGACTTTGTTTGTTTATTAGGAATTGAGCCTATTGGTAATTTTACTGTTTTGTATACTTGTTTTTTAATAAATCCAGATTACGTAGTGCAGCAGCTGTTCTTGTAGGGGTATACTACGTCACATCCATTCAAACTTTTGCCAATTTTACAGTTTACCAATAGATCTTTTAAAAAAAAAATCTTGGCATTCTCTATCGCATGAGGTATTACAGAGCTTTTACTTCCTAGAAGTATGACTTCTGGTCAGAGTGAAAAATTCTATTATACGTGATGCCCATTGCTTCACACTACTGAATTGTCCACATGGCTCTATAGACTACTCGTGGCCTGACGCTCAGATATTAATATGACCAGTTACCACCCTTTTTTTTTTCTTCCATTTCATACTGGTTTTACCTATGTTTGTCTATGCTGCTGCCACTGATACTTTATACAAATTCATACTGCTATATCTATGGTATTGTCTTTGATATGTCTACATAATTTCCTGCATTACTGCTATATTACTGCTCAACTCTGTAATGCATTTAATAAACGTAATTGAATCCTATAAGCGTAACTTATAGGGGAGAATACAGTGCCTCACAGAGGCATCCAATTGTATCTCATAGAGTGCCTACAGTGACCTTCAGAGGCTCCATGGCCAAGCATTAAGGATCTGTGCAAATGATATTGATTTGTGCACAAACCTTTAGATACCCAGTAACTTTGAAATAAGTGTGTCACTAAACCGGTCATACTTTTACTGGAAAGCTCTATCTTCGCATTCAACTAGAGCGAATCACAGCCTTAAAGCGAAACGGTCATGGGATTTATTCTGTCCTATCTTAGAGCAGCATATGATGAGGGAGAGAAGCTGAGCTCCGTGATATATATAGTAGGTTTATATAATTTGAAGAAGCTTTTCTGAAGAAAAAGCACAGTAAATCTTGACAGGACTCCTTGGAGAGACATTGAGAGTCCTGCTTACTCCGTCCACACAGGCTGATGATTGACAACTTACCCTATATCAGTGTGTGTCAATCAGCCTCGGTGGGCGGGGGAGGGCAGAACTGTCACTGCATTAATCACCTGACATGTTCACTTTAAGGGTTGGAACACACACAACGTATTCAGTGCAGACACACTGCGTTAAGCTGCGCAGCGTATCCGCCCTGAACAGCGCAGGGAATGCCGTCCAGAGAATGGCACCACATTGCGATGCTTTTTTCCCGGCGGAATTTCTGCTGCGAAGAGGTGCCGATTTAAAAAAAACAAAAAACAATTATACTTACCTACTCTCTCTTCTCCGCGCGTAGTCCAGCCTCCAGGGATTACATTGCAGTCCATGTGACGCTGCAGTCTGTGATTGGCTGCAGCTGTCACATGGCCTGCAACGTCATCCCGGGAGGCCGGACTGGGGAAGAAGCAGGGAACTCTGAGTAAGTATAACTTTATATATATTTTTTTCTGACTTGCGATTGTGATTCCACCGCAAATATCGCAACACACACTGCTTTGATGAGGGTTTAAGCACCCCATTGAATTCAATGGGTAAACCCGCAACAGAAGAGTTGCGTATCCGCAGAATTAATTGACGTGCTGTGGTTGAAGTATCCGCACCGCAGGTCAATATATGTGCGTTTTTTGGGTGTATATTTACCGCAGTGTGGGGACGAGATTTGTTGAACTCTCACCCACACTGCTGCTACTGTAATACGCTGCACATTTTCCGCAATTTATCCGCATTGTTTACGCTGTGTGTGTTCCTACCCTAAATGCAGTCTTATTGCGGTGAACAGGAGATTTTTAATATAGACTAGGAGATCCAAAGATCTTTGAATCAGCAGACAAAGAGGCACGGCGCTTGGAAGAGCACTGCGGCTCCTTCGTTCTTACAATCAGTGGGGTCACAGGGCCCAGACATCTTGTAACATATTCTAATGACATGTCATAAGATATTTACAGCTGAACCTTTCTCTAAGTTGCGTATATTAACTTATTTTATAATATTTTATATATATATATATATATATATATATATATAATTGCATTCATTATTTATTATCGTACTATTTACATTCCCTCTTTAAGTTTGTTGATTTTACCTAGTAGTAAATAACGTACTTTATATAATAATGTTGTGTCAATCATACCACAAGGACACAGGAAATTTGAAATGAGAAAACAATGTATCATCCAGTAGCAGGCGTACATTTTACTAGCTCAGAAAACGTATATCAGCTGAATTACAGGAAATTTAAAAAGTGATATATTCTGAACCAGGAAAGTCTCTTGAGTAGGTCAGTGGCGATTCAGCACGGGGACGTAGCTTCAAACAGCGTAGCAAAATGAAAGCTGTAAAGTAGTTTTCTCACCTGGAGAGATGTGAATAGAAATACCCACAACATAAGTTTTGATATCAATTATTTAACAGGCTATGAAGCTGAATTGCTGGTGTATTCATAGCTGTGTTGTCTCTCATCCTGAACATTGTGTTGTCCATGAATTAGCTTAAATAAATTCAGACTAAAAAGAAATGAAGATAGATTAACTCCATGCCAGAGGCAATCCATTGCATCAGATGAAATTCATGTGATATTTTTTCCAAGCGTATGCCACTGGGGTGGCAAAAATTGTTCAAAATTAAATTCACTGCTATGATGGGTATTTTCCTAGAACATACAAGTGCAAGATGCTTTGTGCATCTCATCAACGTATTATACTTTCCTCTTCCTTCATTAAAGGGATTGTTGCATGAAGACCATCCCTGTCCAAATGCCCTATTAGAGCATATGAAAGCTATAGTCGTCACCAAGAACCCCTTCTATGAGTCCGTATGAAAAGCCACTCTTTAACAATGGTCACCATGTAATAATACATTTCTGTCTATCCAGCTGCCAGCTTCCCCTGGCAAAATCAGCTAAAATGGGGTTGTCTATGATGAGACAACCCTTTTAAACAGGATCTTTAGCCTTGGTCAACTAGGATTAAAACACAATAGTCAAGAAATGCTTACATTTTGTAATATGAATGGGGTGTAAAAATGTCCCCTGAGAAAAAAATCTTGGCGATCACTGGAAGTGTTTGTTTATTTATCTAAAGTGTCCAAGATGACGTGCCCAAGATGACACTCTGAGTGGCAGCTTACCGTTCATAATATACACTTATTGTGTTCATCCAAAACTATTTCTTCTCGGCTATAAAGGATAGATGCAGTGTCTGTGGATAGACAACCTAGAGAAGAGCCACATTTTGTAATAAAGTAGATCATGTAACATTTATCCAAGGGCCGTATGGTGACATTTGTTGCCTGCAGCCCCTCTGGAACCCTTGCTAGAGCTGCATAATCAGCACACCATTATAAAATAGAGATCTTATTACTTTACTTGATGATTTGGAAAATAGTAAAATTAGTTGGTTGTAAACATAGAATACATTATCTCCTGTCAGAAGCTTCTGTCCGGCTGCAGGGGTCAGTACCAAATATGAAGACAGAACTAGCATAGTAGGAGTCATAGCAGTCCCTATGGAACCCAGGAGCCAGATTGCCCTACATCTACTTGTAAGACAGTCTGAAAGATAAGTGTAAATGGTAGAGAATGGTGAAAGAGGGGAACTGAAACTTGAAGTCCGATATTAGGGAGATCACGGAAAAGTGAAGAAGTCCGCTTTTTTTATATTCTAAAATTATTTACTGTTTTTAACGGAGTGGGGCCTCAATTTCAGGCTTTACTGGGGTCCCATGATGATTCCCCTGATTATATGGATTCTACTGTATGTTGGACGTTATATGGGCATGATTACCGTCATTATTTTACATGCACCTTGGTTAGCACCATTATATATGAAAGATTAAGGAAGTCATAAATTTAAAAGATCACATCAAAAATATTAGAGATTAAACTATACATTTCCCACCTTTTTAAATTCAGTAGCGTGTAATGATGTTGACACCTTCATACATCATCTCCACATTGGTCAGAGCAACAAAGTCTAAATATGTTTATTCTGTAGATAATCCCTATTCGTTTTCATTTAAAATAAACGAGAAAACGAATAAAAACAGTTTTAAGAAAACATTCACACTCTACCCACTTTACCAGGTACATGATCCATGATACAGTTTAGATGTTGTGTGAGAGTACATGTTGTCCTGATGGTTTCCGCATGCTGTTCTTTTTATGATGTTATGTTTTTTTACTGCAATTCTGCACTGAACATAGACTCCCACACTGTAATTTAAATCAGCATGTGCGCTCTATTGCCGAGTTCTTTGTTCTGATGGATGAAAGCTGTAAATGCTAATTATTAATATGGAGTGCCTATTTAAGATCATAGAAAATGCATGATCTAATGACCTATTTACCATCATCTTTGAAGAATCTGCATTTTTTTTCTTTGTTGTGCTAAGCTATATCGGGTCTTCCCACTAGTATCATTACTAGTCTCCGCAAATTAAGTTTTTGATTAAGGGGAAAAAAATCTGAGAAAAAGTCAAGTGTGAATATATTACGCTGTAATCATACAGAAACAGAAAATCTGAATAATTAGCTCCTTTGCAGAATTACATCAGTAATCTTTTTACTCAATAATCCCTTTAGGTTTATGAGGAGGACGCCTAGGGCAGTGTTTTTCAACTCCAGTGTATCCACAACAGGTCAAATATTGAAGATTTTCTTCATATGTATGGGTTATTTAAAGAGGGTCTTTCACTAGGTCATATAAGTTGAATTGGTTAACTGACCTGAATAGCACTGTCTACCTGAGTCCAGCGCAGGTTTTTTTTCCCCGTTCTAGAGATATGGTCCACTGTTGTGTTGGCTCCCTATATGCTAATTTTCTGTAGTTAGCCAATTGGGTGGAGCTAACTTCCCTGCCCCTGAAGCTGACCAATCAGCATGAGGCAGCTTGACTGCAGTTCATACCCTTTTGGCTAACTACAGCAAAAATAGCATAGAGGGAGCCAACAAAACAGTGGACCATATCTCTGGATTGGGGGCTGTCTAGTACAAAAATAAAAACAGCACTGGAATCAGGGAGATAGGGTTATTCAGGTAATTCGACCAGTTCAACATATACGAACTAGTGACAGGTCCTCTTTAACTAGTGTCAATGTGAACTGTTTGAAGGACTTAATGACTGAATCTACGAAAAACTGATGTGGGGTGTCATAAATATGTATAAATTAGTATGAATTTTTAGGTCTTGTTACAATTGAGCCTAGCAATTCTCCCTCAATACATTCCATTTTATACCAATGAGCTACTGTTATAATTACTTAGGTCATTTATATTAGTCAAGGTAGATGTCTCATCATGACAACCCCTTTTTATACTTAAAGCGGTTTTCCCACGAGGGACATTTATGACATATTCACAGGATGTCATAAATATCAGATAGATGTGGGTCCCTTTTATGGGACCCACACCTATCTCTAGAATTGGGTCCCTAAACCACTTTCTTGCTCTTTGTGTGTCGGCTTGTTTCCGACCATGACGGTGTAAACATCATAGTTTGCTGAGCTACGCTGTTTTCGTAAGCCTCATAGAACTGAATGGTTGTTACGGAAACCGCGTATCTCGCATGCTACACTGCTTCCGTAACTGCTATTCACTACTATGAAGTTACGGAAACAGCGTAGCTCTGCTAGCTATGCTGTTTTCATAACTCTCGATCATAATGTCAGGAAGTGGCCGGGAGTCAGTGATAAAAGCTGGGCCCCGTTCTAGAAATAGGTGCAGGTCCCAGAGGTGGGACCCACATCTATCTGACATTTATGACATATCCCATGGATATGTCATAAATGTCCCTTGTGGGAAACCCCCTTTAAGCCTGAACGGCAATCTGTTGATCACCACAGGCTTCAGAAACCCCTGGAGATCTGCTGTTATTGCGAGGGGAAGATCTGACTATGCAAATGTAGTATTGCATACAAGCTGCTTACAGCGGCTCTCTGCTCTGGCTCATAGCCGAGCAGAGAACCATCCTCTATGACGCCCATATAATCTAATCGGGCATACAGACAAGGGTTGATGTAATAAGACAATTCCTTTCAATATAGTTCCTGAAGTATAAAATCTTAGAGTATAGTGGGTAAATAATGGTTGCAAAATAATCTTTAGCTGTCTTTGCACATATACCCATTGATTTGTATTTCTTGCATGAACGGGATTTTATGTACTGACGAGGCTTGATTTGTGTTCTAGAGATCCTGATCGCCACTTATTGTTGCAAGTGATATATCAACCATTACTTTTACTTAAAAAAGAAAAAGACAGAGTTATACAAATGTAGCTGTTTATATTGATGTTTATCTATTTTCTTATTTTGTGTAATTGTAAATCATTTGTTTTGAGCAATATTTATTAAAAAAATATAGTAATCTGAAACAAAAATTTAATATTTGTAGTTTGTATTTATAATTGTAGTTTATTTAACATTATGCAAATGAACACTAGCATCTGATTGTTCTAAATTATTTTTTGCAAAATATTTTAGTTAAATTAAATAAAATACAATTTGAAAATCTTGTAAGCAGACAGGGTATAATATAAAATACATCAAGTAATAGTAAGAAAGATATGTATTTATGGACCAAAAAGGAAAGGAACCTGTCAGCGACTTTATGCTGCCTTCTCTTTGTTAACGTGCTGTGATTTTTGAGAACTTTCAGTTTAATTGTTGCAGCATGATGTGATCACTGGAAGGAAGAAGTCCATCATGTTATGAACTGCCGTTCCCCCCACCTGTCGCTAATTGACCGATTTCTCCTAATGCACATTTAGGGTATGTTCGCATGGCCTATTTTCAGACATTTTTCGGGCCGTAAATGCCCCTAAAAACAGCTGAAAATATGGAGGCGGAACACCTCCAAACATCTACCCATTTATTTCAATGGGAAAAATGTATTTTCGTTCCCACGGGGCGTTTTTTTTTGCAAGGCCGTTTTTAAAAACGGGGCGTAAAAAAACACCCCATAAAAAAGAAGTGCATGTCACTTTTTGAGCCGTTTTTGGAGACGTTTTTCATTGTCTCTATAGAAAAACAGCTCCAAAAACGGCCGTAAAAACGCATCAAAACACTCTGAGGGTATGTTCACACGGCGGGGGTCCGTAACGGCTGAAATTACGGGGATGTTTCAGCCTGAAAACATCCCCGTAATTTCAGCCGTACCGGCATGTGCAGGCGCTTGAACGCCGCGTCGATTACGGCCGTAATTAGCGCTGCTATTCATTGGAGTCAATGAATAACGGCTCTAATTACGGCCAAAGAAGTGACAGGTCACTTCTTTGACGCGGGCGTCTATTTACGCGCCGTCATTTGACAGCGGCGCGTAAATATACGCCTCGTGTGAACAGACAAACGTCTGCCCATTGCTTTCAATGGGCAGATGTTTGTCAGCGCTATTGAGGCGCTATTTTCGGGCGTAATTCGGGGCAAAAACGCCCGATTTACGTCCGTAAATAGGCCGTGTGAACATACCCTTAATGCTTAAAATATCAGGGGCTCTTCTCCCTTAAAAACAGCTCCGTATTTTACAGCCGTTTTTAGTTTGCCGTGTGAACATATCCTAACAGGTAGAGCGCTTTCAATTAGCTGTGTTTGGGCGGGGGAGCGGCAGCTCAAGAAAATCCTGAAATCCTCACAGCACATTCACACAAAAGTGACAGACCACTGAAAGCAGCATACAGTCACTGACAGGTTTACTTTAAGAATTTTGGCCATAGAAAAAGTCATATATACATAAGACATACATCGCAGACCACAAAAAACTAACTGCCCTTATCATGATGCATTGTCGTCCATCCAGCATCATGGAACAGTTTAAGGCCTCATGCACACTTCCGTCGGCCGTTATTGACGGTCCCGTCACACACGTGCTGCACACGGATGGCTTCCGTGTGCAGCGCGTTGTTTCATGGACCAAATTCAATGAGAAGGTCGAGACTGTTCTGTCAAAAACGGGCAGGAGTAGGACCTGCCCTACTTTTGACGGAACGGCCGCACGGTTCCGTTAAAACAACGGAAGTGTGTATGGCTCCATTGAAATGAATGGGTTCAGGGTGCTATCCGTGACAACAACGGATAGTACCCTGATTGAAAAAACTGAAGTGGGCATGGGGCCTAAGAGCTTAACCCAATTGATTATTTGTAGCTGAAAAGCACTTAAAATAGATAGAGACATATCTATAGAGATTGAAGGTTGTTGCCAAGGGGCCCCCACTAAATACTGACTTAAAGGGGTGAATATCTATGCAGTAAATAACTATTAGTTTGATTGTAATGAATGCAAAATGCTTTGAAGACTATGGCATTAAAGTTTCTATTTGTGATTAAGCTGATGACAGCATCTCGGCCAATTGGTATGTTATATTGTAGGGGTGGAAAAAATTTATTTATCTTCAGATGCCCATGTGCAAAATGTAGCATATACCGTACATGATTAGCAACATTTTACCTGGTTCTTTACACTCCAAACTACTGAATCTTACATAACAACTACTAGTATAAGATCACCTTCCAATTGTAACATTGCCCTAATATTGAATATATTTGTCTACATTTTCATCTCTAAGGCGCTGTTCACACTGCCACTTTTTTTCCATTTCATCAGGGATCCAGCGCTTTGGAATAACATAATTGCAGAAATAGAGCTGCAGAGTTTCTCAAACAACTGAATCCCACGATAGAAACCTGACAGTTACCATTATCAGTCAGTCGGGTTCTATTCATTTAATTGGCGGCTATTTGAAAATGGATCTGTCATACAGGTCACACAGGTCATTTATTTTTAAGTATGATATCCATGATTGTAGCGTGGAAAGAGACACACATGCTAATGGCCAGCTAAATAATGGGATATTTACAAACCTTGCTAAAAGCAACACATATTATCTGACTCTGCAGGATATAATAGCATCTCATCAAATGTTGTCCAGGGAATTATTTTTTCTTATTCAAAAAGTACTGCTAATTTAGTAATAAACATTCCTGATATAAAAAAAAAAATTTTAAAACAAAAAAAAAAAAAATTGCTGTGTAATTCTCCAGCGGATGTTTTTTGTTTTTTTCATTTCTTTCTATACATTTTTAGGAAAGTTAGTTCAGACAATGCAGAAAATTACTTTGCGGAAATTAGGCTGCGGTGCAGAATTTTCCCTCCGCAGCATTCTCTTTCCATTGCGGAGAAGAAGTGTAATTTCACTGCGGATTTCAGCCTTTGCAATGAAAAAACTGAAATCTGTGGCAAGTCCGCTGTGATATCTGCAACGTCTGAATTACCTGTCAAATATGCAAATGTTGGTGCAGATTCATTGCGTAATTGCCCCAAATCTGCACCAACATTTGCTGCGGAAAAATTCTGCCACGTCTGAACGTGCCCTTACAGTGTCATGTATGCTGTTAATATGGTAATATCATGGCTTAAAAGATTAGCATAAGGCCCTATTCAGACGAGCGTTATTCACGTCTGTATATTGTTCAAGTGTAGAACGGACAGCACATGGACTGAACACTGACACTTTAAAGTCATATGACCAATTCATATGTCTGATCTTCTGCATGAACCATTGGTCAGTGCAGAGAAAATCGCAGCATTCACTAGTTTGGTCCAATTCTCGCGCTAGCCTTTTCCACTCAAGTCAATAGCTCAGTGAAAAAATCAAACAGCACACATATGATATTTAAGTGCAGTCCGTTTTTCATTGATAGGTTCCTAGGTGTGCTAAAAAGAAGGCAGTAGCAAACATGAAAAAACTGATGATAACGAATTTTATACAGATGTAAAAAACTGATGAACGGAACGCACACGGATAATTTTACTACACATCTGAAAGGGGCTTTTTTTATTCAGGACTTTTACAGAGAATTCTTAAGGAGAATGTACAGCAATCAAACCTTAAAGTATCTGTCCCATCATAACAACCCCTTTCCATATTCCCTACTATGACATGGATGGGGTTCCCCAAGTCAGGACTCTCTATGACACTTCATGCACGTGACCGTATTACAGATATGTACAACCTCCAAGTTGTACAAAGCCACAAATAGGCACCTGTAGGCTTCTATGGGGCTTCTCTGTACCTCCGTATCCTTCTGATATCATATGGAGGCATACAGAGGTTTCTTTCTGTTGGATTCTATAGGAATTAAACAGAAAAAATTGTTGGCGTACTCCATTGGAAGGAGTATGTATTGAGGTGTTCTCCCCTACGAGCATTACATGGATAATATGGGTTCTCAAATGCCGTAGTATTTTACCAACTGTGTTTTGTGTTTAAACAGGTTCTCTTTGTCTAATATTACATTCAGTGTGACTAGTGAGCAATAAAAGGGGAAATATGAAGTGAATAAACAACTTCTTCATTATTCCATTACAAATCACGTAAGGTTGTTACTAGTCATTTTTGCAGACTGAGAAACCTTCATTCCATGCAAAAATGTAGGAAATTCAAAGCAACTTCCCTACATGTATTAATAGCTTTAACTATGACCATTATAACGTAAGATTTTTTTGAAAAGTACAAAAAAAAAAACAATGAGGAAAAAAGAATCCTATAACTACAATCTAACTGATCATTGCTCTATTTGATGGCGAGGCATAATAATTGACTTCACATGTTTTGTACATAAAGTATCATGAAAAAAGACTTACTAATGCAGGTTTATGTGTTCTATTATTACGGACAGGCACTTTTTGGGCGGTGGTGGCACCTTATGTTATTATACTTATGCGTACAAGGAAAATGGGATGAGGAAACTGGAGTAATTGCGTAGGAAGAGGTCTGCAGAAGACATTTAATAAAACTATTGTATTAGTTTGATTTGTTGCCTTTAATTTCTGCTTCGAAGAAGAGTTACAGTAGTAATTATAGTATCAATCTTACATTGATAAAAGCTTTCCATTAATACCTTATACATTATCTCATCCAATGAAGTTGCTCTGATTTCTTTAATCACATCTTAGGACCACAGCCAACCTGTTCCTTAGCACCAATGTGCACTACTCCTCACTTCTACAATTCTGCAAGCTGTAAAATTCAAAGGACAGGCTCTCAGAAAAGCTCAGTGTGAACGCCTGTTTAAACTCTTGATAATACATTATAGTGACAGCCAAGGACATTCTCATTAATTGATCGTTGTAGATGCTGTGATCCAGACACAAGGGTTATGTTCAGATCTAGATAATGCTCTGTATGCTTCATAATCTTACAAGGTATATTGTACTCAAAGTACAGTAATATTACTTTGAAATGAAGGAACAGAATACAGTTTATTGAATCAAAACAAAATCTATACATTCTTTAATACTAAAAGTGTACCTAACATTTAATATTTTTATTTTAAATGATCTTTAAATTGTTCAAAAAATATTTTTTACTATATTCTTCATCTGGGTAACCCTTTCTCTAACTGAGGACTAGCTGAAGAACAGCTGCTTTCCGCAGGTCTGACTGCTGTAACCCGAGCGTTTTGCTGGTATCACCGGGGGGAGTCCTCCACAGATGTAGCCACTGTTTAATCTCCGCACTGGCTAATAAAGGGGGTCCCGAGGCAGGCATATTGACTGGGGTTGTGCTCATATCAGATTTCCAGCAGTAGGCTGCCACGTATAAGCATTTTTAGAGTTCTTATTGAATTCAGCAGGCGTACAGTCGGTGATTCGGAGCTCGGTATAAGGGAAATGGAGCTGTCAACCCTAGATGAGTATAAGGTGGAAATATGCTTTAAAACCCTGTCTGGCTGCTCCCCATGCCCTTATCAAGAAAGTAATCGTTTCCATATTTTGCACTGATGATGCCTATTGCCTAACAAGCCTGAAAGAGCTGTATGAAACCTAGAACAAATGTTTTTATAATTTTAGGTTGTTTTTGTGCAATTTACCACATTTTTTAAATATATACTGTAGTGGACCACAGTGGAGGAAAAGAATGATTTGCATGGCTCCATCCATTACTTATTTGTTTTCCCCTTGTACCTCCGTGTTCTCCCTCTGAGTAATTACTCCCTTTGTTCCTTCCCACCAATGATATTGGTATATTTTTGCCTATGTTTGTTCCTTTGTATTGCCTACCTTGCACCCTTGAAAATATCTTTAATTTTGCATTTATTTATTTATTTTTCTTTATCTATCCTCATAGTTTACTGTTTTTCTAAAATACGCAGTTTAAGGTTGGATTCACACGTGCAGTTTTTGTGGCGGTTTTTGAATCAAACACAGGAGTGGACACAAAAATATGGAAAGATATATTGGAAAGACTGATATGTCTTCTCTCTTTTGTATTCACTCCTGTGTTTAGCAAAACTGCATAAAAAACTGACTCAATATGGCATGGGTGATTCGAGTCTAAAAAAGTTGTCACAGGATGTAGAGAAATAGTGTCTGACATTCTTAGAAATATGGATATATATATATATATATATAGTTCTTTTGTGTATTTTTAATTTCAATAACCAACTGTAAAAGCACAAACAACTGGCAGTAATTGCATTTTGTAGATATCATTGTTTAGCTTACCTTTAACACACGTTGCCATTCATTCCTCATTACGGTGCCCAGTTAGGTGACATCAAGTACGGTCTAACTTTTAATGAGCTCAGTAACTCCACCAGCAGCTGCAGCTTCTAAACACAGACATTTATTACAAGACCCCTATGCCATCAAACAAATGTGCTAGAATGCTTAATGATTATCTCCACACAGCTCAATATTTAATGAGCACTTATATATTTCTTTCCCATTTTATTAATTAGTCCTAGCAAATTAGTCCAAGGTGAGCCTGCAGAGCATTGATTAAAATGTCCTTGAGTACATTTCTAAAGTAAGTAACACTGAAATCTGTTTGCTGGGTCTGAAAACAGCCAAAACAACCAGCAATGGGCCACATAGAAAATAACTTCATGGCCAACAGTTTTTAGCTTCTGAGGGTAAATCAGCAGACGTGGATCTCCTTTGCAAAGCGTGGGTGATCGTGTCTAATCATAGTGGAATATTAGACATTGTTCGCCCTAGCAAAATTATTGTGTTATAGTGCAGAAGTGTTTACATAAAGTAACACTCTCTTTCCTGCAGTCTGTAGATGGGGTTGCACTGGACCCCCAGAGCACCAGAGGATCTTCCAGTAGGCCACGTTCTTACACTATAAATACAAGGGGTCACAAAGTCAAGCAGAAGGCAACTCCGTTTGAAGTCGATTTAAAGCCAAACACTTGCTGCTATGGATCGTTTTTGTTTACATAATCCGTATGTTCAATGATAACAGCGTATCTAAGTGGATATCATGTTCTGTATAGATTGACGGTAGACCCTCAAAATATATTTTCCTCTGTTGGGCACACGGTATGCAAGTTCAACACTGTCCGTAGCACTGTCTGTAGATGTGGATTAGAACAAATTATACAAAGTAGCACTAATTTGAAAGTAAGGTTAAAGTGCATCATCACAATGGTGCCGACTAGATTTGGTTTGGGTTGAGCCGTAGAGTTTTTTTTACACCGGCCAATATGGGCTGTAAAAACAAGCGCCAATCAACGAGACAGGCGCTTGTTTGCTCCTTTCACAAGGAGCTATGATCATTAATGTATGGGAACGAGCGATTGTTACTATGATCGCTCGCCCCCATGCATTTCCATCATATCGACAGCGCATCTCCCTATTTACACAGGAAGATGTGGTGGCGACAACGATAATATTTTTTGCTGCATAAACGATACGATCAGATGATTAACGAGCGTTTGCTCATTCATCGGCTAATCGCTTCCCAATGATCGGAAACAAGCCCATTCATTTGCCCGTGTAAAAGGGCCTTTAGGTTGCTTTACTCTTTCGTGTCTATTCCTGTGTTTGGCTTAGAAAACTGAGCCAAAACTGCATCAAAACTGTGTGTGTGTGTGCGTGCGTGCGTGCGTGCAAGCGCGCGATCTTGGCCTAAAGACTATGGACACCATTGGCATCATTCTTCTTTTTTTTTTTATTGAAATGCATTTATAAGCAAGCGCAAAAAAAAAAATGTCTTGATATTGTTCCATCATACATTGATAGTAAGGCTTAGTTCACATCTGCGTCAGGGTCCCGTTCTGACGTTCTGTCGGAGCTTCCTGTCAGAACGGGACCCTGACTCAAACAAACTGATGTTTGCATCACCATTGATTTCAATGGTGAGGGATCCGCTGCCAATGGTTTCCGTTTGTCTCAGTTGTACAAGGGTTCTGTGTTTTTGACTGAATGAATAGCGAAGGACAGGAAGCTCCGACAGAACGGGACCCTGACGCAGATGTGAACGAAGCCTTAAACTGACTAGTCGTGTAGTAATGTCTAAATGATATTCTAAGTAGCATTTTTTCATGTTGGAATTTATCACAAAACAAACTATTCTGAAAAATGAATGTAATAAATATTTGTAGATGTTGTCTACAAATTATTTTCCTATCAACTGAGGAAATGTTGTAATGACTTGACACACAGCACTATATATGTATAAAAAGTGTGCTATAGCTTAGTGCATTTACATTACTTCTGTAAATTGCTTTTATGTGAATTGGATTTATGCAGATTTATATCCTCTGTGCTATCATTATACTTGATTGAGTGCAGTGATTGCTGGAGTAACAGAAATCGTTTCCCATGTTTGCTGTACATTGAGTCAGTTTAATAGTGTTTGTCGTCGAGATATCTCTGATGATGGGAACAATTATCAGCCTGTAGGGAGGTTCAGCTGTCTCCCCTTTAGATGTGGATTATCCAGCTAACAGCCCATCTGTATGCCTAGGGCATAAACCTACTAAAAACAGCTTTTCTTAGGGTGGATCCACACAGTGTTATTAATGTCGTTTTTTAATGTAATTTTAGCAGCAAAGAACTCTGCGGCCAGTTTTTTGGGTCAGTGGCATTTTTCCAACACTGCAGCAAACCTGGCTTTGGGTGTTTGTGCGTCATTTTTCCTTACAAACAATGTATTGGCTAGAAGGCACACTGTATGCTCTTTGACTAGGTTTAGTCAGCGCCAACATCTGCACAAAGATCTTCATAGGAAAATAAATGTCAGAAAGAAGCAATTTTATCAAGTACCTGAATAACGCCACAAAGTCTGGCTCTTTTCTACAGGAATGACCAACCCACCATCCCCATCCACAAACATTAGAGAATGTGAAATTATACCCAAGAAATGACCAAATATAAATGCTGTTGTGATGCTTGACATTTCTCCGCAAATAAGAAGACTCCAGAGTCCTCATCTCCTGCCCCAACATGGTGGATAAACTGGAACTGTTTAGGGTGAAAAAAGCTCTTACTTTTGAGAATGGCTAAACTCTGATTATTTAGGGTGGAAACGCCACAACTATTTTGGGTGGATAAGCTCTGACTGTTTTTCAATGAATAAGATCTTACTGTAGAGGGTGGATAAAGTCTCAGTGCGTTTTCTACTCTGCAGCAAAACTATCGGTACTTTTTAATAAGAGTTTAATAGTCTGAATAATTTCCGGTAGTGCATCTTCTCAACAATACGTAGCTAATTTCTGGATACTAACATGAAATAAGCATATGAATGTGCAAGTACAGTCACTGTCCAAAAAGTATAGAAGGAAAAATGGAAATTTTTAAGGAGGTTGTTCCACTAGGACAACCTCTTTCTGTATGCCCTGTTAGGGCCTGTCGGACTGCTACATTTCCCCTGTAGTGACCGGGGATTAGAGAAGTCTGACCTGCAGTGATCCGGTGATCGCTGGGATGAATCCTATTCAAAAACAGGTCATCTTTATGGGGCAACCCTTTTAATACCTAAAAATGTTATCCCATCTAGAAAACCCATTTTCTAAATGAATACAATTGGCAATAAAATGATTCATGCATCTGAAGCCCCTAGCCATTATCTGTTATCCGGCTGAAATGTGGTGACTATTCAAATGAATGGGTGACCATGTAATACATGGTCACACTAAAGCCCCCCCCCCCCCAATATACATATGGGAAAGTCCAGATTCATACATTCTGGTCTTTAGAAATACTTTTTTTTTCATAGCACAGTTAAATGGCATGTGAGCGGAACCTTTGCTTGGAATATAAATGGTTTAGTGTGGAGTTCCCTGCTAAGACATTTCCAAAGATCTATATTATTATGAAAGTACTGCATATGAGCACACAAATAGGAACCATTGTTTGTATTAATAATGGATCAGTATGCATATACACACATTTTTTCTAATGTACAATACAAAATTACTATTCACTGATTATTAAAAGCACAATACTATGCACTTATGTACCAAAATAACCTAGAAAGAATACACAATTTTCCATAATAGTTTTATAAAGGTCAGATGAATTTGTCACTGGTTATGGAGAAAATTGCAGATGATAAAAGACAGATACATTGAAACTTAAAGGCAGACTAATACCTAAAAAACTGAATAGAGTGAGAATCCTTAAAGGGATTACCCGTTTTTGTTAGAAGGGTCTTCGAAAAATTAGATGATCACAGATTGCTGGTGGTACCAGAAATTAAACAATCAGCTGTAATCTACAGGGAAACCGTGGATTACAGCTGATCAGTTTTCCAGCAGCGCCACCACAGGGAAAATTAAGCATTGCATGAAGCCTATTGAAATCAATGTGCCATCCGTGTAATGCACAGATGTGACGTGTTCTCCAGAGAGAGATTTTCTTTGTAGCTGCTCTTTGGGACTAGGGAATCCCCTCTATTAACTTAAAATGCCCCAATGGGTTATTTCAAAACGGGTTTTCCAAAACAGACAACCTTTTTAATTCAGTTATCTAAGACAGTTATAGGGTTCTACAGGGTTTACTCACCAGTTGTTTCTCCCAGTAAAAACTAACTTTTTCTTACTTTTGATTTAAAATTAGTTTCCTTTTATGATCCACTCGTCCCCTACAGATCCTTTATTTATCAGGGCTGGTCTGTGGATGTGAACAGGGAAGGAGTTTTGAGCCTGTGGATATTACTCTTAATGGCTTCTCCTGTTCCCTTGGCACATGTGCAGGACACTATACAATAACTAATCCTGAAGCTCTAGGTCACATCTGGCACAAAAACCAGAATCTAAACATAAATGTAGAAAATGTACTTGCCATGTACTCTGAAATATTATAAATGTCTCTGTAATTTCTCTGTAACCGCCTAAGGACCATAAATATACCTGGTAATGGTCCTTAAACCTGCATCTTTGTAAATGTACAGTACAGATGTAAGCTGGCATCTGTGTAATTTTAAATTCAAAGTGTTCAATAAGCGCTGTATATAGAATGTCCCGTACTGGTGAATGATATGAGGGTCCTGGTGGGTCTAACTAGATTTATCACAGCCCTAAGGATTCATGCACATGGCAAAGTAGAACTGTACAATGTCATACAGGCTACGTCACACTCCATGTGTACCTCTGTTCATAGGAAGTCCGATGAAGCACGCCACGATTATTCTTCTGTTAAGTTCGTACAGAATGGTAATCCCAGTTAAAGTAGAAAAGTATTGTTTAAAAAGGCAATAAAAATAAATTCCCTAAAAGGTTTTTTGGGAGTCACACTAAAGTAATAAAAAAGCCAAAGCAATAGTAATAAAACAAAAAAAAAAAAAACACTGTCCCTTACTTGTCCTCTTCATCAATCACTGCTGTCATTGTTAGTTTAACTAGGACATGCCATATATTTAACTTAACTTCAGCTAGAATGTGAAAAAGTATTTTTTTTTACTATTTTTACACACTTGTTCACACAGAGTTTTTTCAAACAGAAAAAATCTACCTCAGAATTCCTTCAGGAATTTTAAAGTAGATTTTGAACTGCCTGCGCTATTTTTTCCAAGTTTTTTGTGACTTTTTCGTGGCGTTTTTGACCCACAGCTATTGAAACTAATGCAACGAATACGGGCGAAAAAAGCTGCAAAAAATGCTCAAATGAGCGCAACAGGTTTTTTCTGCATCCCATTGATTTCAATGTGAGGTCAGAGGTGGAAACCACGGCAAAGGATATGGTGCTTTTTTTTCCTGCATGCGGCCAAAAGCAGTGGAGGGCGATTCCGGAAGTTTTTTAGCGCTGATTACAACGCGGTTTCCACATCAAAATTAGCACCAAAAAACTGTGTGAACTGACCCTAAAATCCTAAAGCCCTGTTCACATTGAGTTTTTTTGGTGCATTTTTTGACTTGGAAACCGTGCCAAAAAACGTCTGAAAACACCTACCATTGATTTCAATGGGAGGGGAAGGCGTTTTTTCCCTGTGTTTTTTGTCTGCGGCACTCAATTGCCATGGCCGGAAGACGCTGCAAAAAACGTGGCAAAGAGAGTGCAGGCAGGTCAAAACCTGCCTCAAAATTCCCGAAGGAATTTTGAGGCATATTTTTCCGCCTGCAAAAAACTCAGTGTTTTTTAGAATGATGTGTATTAAAAATTATAAGACAGGAAAACCATCTATAGTCCAACAAATATGATTATATTATATACTAAACTGTGTGTGGTTCTGAAGGCACAAAATTCACAGACCCAAACCTGGTGTTTTGATCAGTTTGGGAGAAGTGTTTTTACATCTCATTCACAGAAATTAATATATGCATCTTCATTGGGTTTCCAGATAATCAGGGTATGGACAAAGGGATTTTACTGTATATTTAAGCATATGTTGTCTCAAGAGAAACACCTGTTCTCTTAAATGTTTTAAGCTAGCCAACTGGCTACAAGATTGTTGTATTTGGCCCCTATGTACTATGCCGCACAATCATAGGAAGCAATAAAGATTTATTGCAATTTCAGATTCTGTAAGTGAATGATCTATTGTAAATCTGTTGGCCAAGTACTCATCACAAGCTAAATAGCCCAAAGTATTAGGGTATGTTCACACGGCCTATTTTCGGGCGTTTTTCAGGCCCTAAACGCCCGAAAAACAGTCGAATAATCGGAAGCAGAACGCCTCCAAATATCTGCCCATTGATTTCAATGGGAAAATGGCATTCTGTTCCGACGGAGCGTTCTTCGCTGCCTTTTTTTTACGCGTAAAAAAAAGGCCGCGAAACCGAAGTGCAGGACACTTGTTGGGATATTTTTGGAGCCGTTTTCCATAGACTATATTGAAAAAAGCTCCAAAAACGGCCGTAAAAAAAACGCTGTGAAAATCGCGAGTGGCACAAAAAACGTCTGAAAACCAGGAGCTGTTTTCTCTTGAAAACCGCTCCGTATTTTGAGATGTTTTTAACTCTGCGTGTGAACATACCCTCAGGCTATGTTCACACAGGTTAGATACGATGCTGAAAAGTGTGCAGCATATTTAACCTATTAGCAGGGATATCCGGCTGAAAGACCGCATCATGTTTAGCATAAAAAAATATGAAAAATAATTCCCACAACCATTTTTTTGTTTTAAGAAGGGAAATGTACAGGTTTTGCCATTCTTCATAAACACCATGCACTTTTTTAAATTTCTATGAAAATGATGAAAATGAAGGAATGAAAGGAGGATCAAGGGCATCCATTCAATGTCCGATATATGAATGTGCCCTGACCTAGAACAGAATGCCATACATTTGTAGAATATGTTCTCTTCTTCATTTTCCCACAATTGTACATATAGTACTGTAGATATTTTAAAGAAGAAATAGATTGAAAAATAATGCAAGTTCTGCTTTCAATCATAAGGTCCAAAGAGATAAACAACGATTATTTGATATAAATCACTACCATTTCACACATATGACATTTTAGGGACTTTGTTGAAAGTAGAATAAATATATTTGCTGTTAAATGCAGCATTTTGTTGTACATTAAAATCCATCCACTCTGACAATTGCTTTCAAGTGCTCTGTGCAAAATGCATGAAAAGCTATTGAAATGCTATTTGGGGGAAGGAGAGTTGGGGGAGGGGGGAATGACAACGACGGTATCAGTTTATCAAGCCATTTTCTACAGTCTATAATAATAATAACCATGTCCTTTACTGGAGAAGGAGCATCTCATTAGAGGTTTGCTGGAGTGTTATTATAGAAGGTAGAGCTCCAGACTGAAAGGAAAGAAACCTCTTAAGTCGAACTCCAGATATTCACCTTTGGAAAAGGTACCGGGAACTGACACTTGGAATAATAAATGTAACATGCCGTGCTTCTAAATTAAGATCTAAAACAAGTCCTCAATGTCAGTAAGGAGGCTGACAGCTTTTGTTGTTGGGGGAGTAGTTTTTGATATATGGTAATTGACTGCCTTGACAGTCTTTTACTTGTTTACAGGCCTCGCTGGCAACTGTATGTGGCTGTCAAGCTTCTAAAAACAGATGAGGGAAAAAAAACTGTAAAACTGCAGCTACTGTTTTTATAATGGAAAGTCTTCGGTGAGGGGGAAAAAAGCAGTGGCTTTTGATAGATGATATAAGAATCTGAACCGAGGAAATGTTCACCATCGAAAAATGACAGTTTTTTCCCAATTCATGAACACAAACTGCAAAAATGCCAGGATGCTTCTTATGTACAGAACTTCGTATTTAGGGAAACAGGTGTTTATTTACCCCCAAATTAAGGACATGATTGACAGCTGTGTTGCCATTGGTAGATCTTCACATAGAAAATACCGCAGGCAGAATCATTCTATATCTTATGTGTGCAGTCTCTATGTTTTAATGCATTCAGTGTGTAAGGTTACGGAAACAAGACTTTCACGCTCTTTTATTGCACCTGAAGTTGTTGTGCCAAAATTGTAATACGCCACACGATGCAGTATTATAGAACTTCCATAGAAAATCAAGTGAAAGTTTCATAGGAAAAATAATGCTGTGAGTCTGGGTGACTTTATTTTTTCTTTGGAACTTAGTCACCATGATGTCTGAGCAAGCTCTATAATCTATGGTGTTGTAAGTCACCCATGTAGTTTGCTTTCATATAAAATAATGACTGTGGGCAATACAGTGACGTAACGCTAGCAGAGGTGCTGGAAACTAACCGCAATTGTATAATACATATAATACACTTCTAGAAGAAGAACTCAATCATTAAATAACTATGGTAACATCAAATTCACCTCTGTTGCTTTGAGATCCTGTCAGCAGAATACAGACTGCCATTCTTCCTATGTTTTCTATTTTATGGGATCCTAGGAGAACTGCTTTATTTCAGATTACTTCCACTGATAGGGGGAGATTTATTAAGACTGGCATTTAATATTGCAGTCTTAATACAAAACAAGACGGAATAAGAGGTGGCAAAGTTATTAAGGGGTGCATGCCTCTTAATAAGTTTGTTTCATTTTTGGCTGTCCATGTGCCACTGAATGAAATCTACGCCAGCCAGGAGTTTGGAAAGATTTCTGTTATAATTTACACCAATTTCTAGCTAGATTATAGTATAGACGGCCGGCCGGGGGTGGTCACGCTCTTTACACTTAGCTCAACTCACTTTTTTTAACGTGCAAAGAGCAGCAGAAACGGCCCAAATGTTTTTTGTTTTTTTTTACTTTAAACCGTTTCCGACTTTCTATGACAGAATATTGTCATAGAAACATTGTTAAATTCCCTCCATAGAGTGTTCCTGATAATAGAAGAATATTAAAGATATAGCAGCATATATAATTTTCTAAAGCCTAGTTCACATCAGCATTGGGTTCCGTTCACAGGTTTCGTTAGACCTTTCCGTCTGAGGAACCCATGAACGGAAAGACAAACCGAAACCATAGCTTCCGTTGGCATTACCATTAATTTCAATGGTAATGCTTCCGTTGCAAAGGGTTTCCGTTTGTCTCCGTTCTTTTTTTTTTTTAGCGGAAACCATAGCGTAGTCGACTGAGGTCTTGTTCCCATAAGAAAAACCAGAAACCTTACGGAACAGGGACAAAAGGAAGCCATTAGTAATGGAAGCGTTACTATTGAAATCGATGGTAATGCTAACGTAAAGCTATAGTTTCCTTTTGCCTTTCCGTTGATGGGTTCCCCTGACTAAAAGTTCTGACGGAACCCATCAACGGAACCTAAGGTGATGTGAACAGGCCCTTAGCGCTTTCTCATAGTGTGGGGCTGTTCTACAGTTTCCTGCACAGCGGGTGGCTAGGAGTGTTGCCATGCATGAGAAAAGCTGAAGGGACCTTTGTTCTTTTAATCGTCAGGGTTCCCAGATGTCGGACTACCCTTACGATATGCCCTAACATCCAATAATGGAAATACTTCTTTATGACTTTAGTCAACATCTTGTCTAGTAATCTTAAAGAATCTGTCATCTGAAATACTATGTTATCCACTGAAATACTATGTTATCCACTGAAATACTATGTTATCCACTGAAATACTATGTTATCCACTGAAATATTATGTTATCCACTGAAATACTATGTTAATTAGGATTTTCGTCATAAATCCCCAAAACAAGGGTTTTATTCCTCATTTAAGTATAGATGGCACAGCTGTTAAAAATATTAAATTGTTGCCCTGTGGCCAACTATGCATCCTTAAAGGGGCTGTCTATAAAGAAAAACCCCAGTCATGCGAATTGGCAATAAATACTACTGTACACTGTATATGTCTGAAGGAAATGTCCTCAGGCGATAGCTGCTAACCACTAGGGTTTTCAGGAGGTGGACCCTCAAACATCAGCCTGTGATATAATTCCAGTTCTACAATCTGCAAATTTGATTCATGTGCGTGTATGTATATATATATATATATATATATATATATACAGTGAAGGAAATAAGTATTTGATCCCTTGCTGAATTTCTAAGTTTGCCCACTGTCAAAGACATGAACAGTCTAGAATTTTTAGGCTAGGTTAATTGTACCAGTGAGAGATAGATTATATTTTAAAAAAAAACCTGAAAATCACATTGTCAAAATTATATATATTTATTTGCATTGTGCACAGAGAAATAAGTATTTGATCCCTTTGGCAAACAAGACTTAATACTTGGTGGCAAAACCCTTGTTGGCAAGCACAGCAGTCAGACGTTTTTTGTAGTTGATGATGAGGTTTGCACACATGTTAGATGGAATTTTGGCCCACTCCTCTTTGCAGATCATCTGTAAATCATTAAGATTTCGAGGCTGTCGCTTGGCAACTCGGATCTTCAGCTCCCTCCATAAGTTTTCGATGGGATTAAGGTCTGGAGACTGGCTAGGCCACTCCATGACCTTAATATGCTTCTTTTTGAGCCACTCCTTTGTTGCCTTGGCTGTATGTTTTGGGTCATTGTCGTGCTGGAAGACCCAGCCACGAGCCATTTTTAATGTCCTGGTGGAAGGAAGGAGGTTGGCACTCAGGATTTGACGGTACATGGCTCCATCCATTCTCCCATTGATGCGGTGAAGTAGTCCTGTGCCCTTAGCAGAGAAACACCCCCAAAACATAATGTTTCCAGCTCCATGCTTTACAGTGGGGACGGTGTTATTTGGGTCATAGGCAGCATTTCTCTTCCTCCAAACACGGCGAGTTGAGTTAATGCCAAAGAGCTCAATTTTAGTCTCATCTGACCACAGCACCTTCTCCCAATCACTCTCAGAATCATCCAGATGTTCATTTCCAAACTTCAGACGGGCCTGTACATGTGCCTTCTTGAGCAGGGGGACCTTGCGGGCACTGCAGGATTTTAATCCATTACGGCGTAATGTGTTACCAATGGTTTTCTTGGTGACTGTGGTCCCAGCTGCTTGAGATCATTAACAAGTTCCCCCCGTGTAGTTTTCGGCTGAGCTCTCACCTTCCTCAGGATCAAGGATACCCCACGAGGTGAGATTTTGCATGGAGCCCCAGATCGATGTCGATTGACAGTCATTTTGTATGTCTTCCATTTTCTTACTATTGCACCAACAGTGCTCCTTCTCACCCAGCGTCTTACTTATGGTTTTGTAGCCCATTCCAGCCTTTTGCAGGTCTATGATCTTGTCCCTGACATCCTTAGAAAGCTCTTTGGTCTTGCCCATGTTGTAGAGGTTAGAGTCAGACTGATTTATTGAGTCTGTGGACAGGAGTCTTTTATACAGGTAACCATGTAAGACAGCTGTCTTTAATGCAGGCATCAAGTTGATTTGGAGCGTGTAACTGGTCTGGAGGAGGCTGAACTCTTAATGGTTGGTAGGGGATCAAATACTTATTTCTCTGTGCACAATACAAATAGATATATATAATTTTGACTATGTGATTTTCTGTTTTTTTTTAAATATAATCTATCTCTCACTGGTAAAATGAACCCAGCCTAAAAATTCTAGAATGTTCATGTCTTTGACAGTGCGCAAACTTACAAAATCAGCAAGGGATCAAATACTTATTTCCTTCACTGTGTGTATATATATATATATATATATATATATGACTGCGTAAGGCTACAAAAAAAATAAAATTAATCCTCTATATACTACTGGTATTCTAAGTCATGCTACAATAAATGGAATTTAGGAAAATGAGAATCGTACAAAGGAAATGTGAACGGTGACTGAGTAGCTGGCAATCAAAATTGTGCTATTACTCTATAAATATTAGAAAGGATACAAACTTAATAGAACTCATGCATAATGGTTTCAGTCAGGGTGCCGTCCTCTTTTCTTAAGATAGGCCAGCATATCTTAAAAGTCGAATTGAAATCTCAAGGTTGGCACCAGAGATGTGAGAATTATTAAGTTTATCCTCAGCGGATCAGTCTGATTCGTGTATCAGTGGGATATCCATGGTGAACATTTGATCACAGCACTCTCGAACATGAAAGTCAGATTACCTGGTGCAGATGTCTATGAATAATGATAAACTTAATATTGGCAGGGTAAACAGTCGTGCTGGTTCAAAGATGTCCTCCCCAGGACAATTCTCAATCTTATTTAAAAAAATAAAGGCCATATGATCAACGTTAATAAATATAAAAGAGGTTTACGCTTCCGAATTGTGTTTTCAATTCCATTTCAAAATATAAATAACAGATTTAGCCATGAAGAGAAAGGCTAGTCATAAAAATAATACATTTTTATGGAAGATTGTGTGTCTACATGTGCTCCCCCATATGGACAGGATGCTCAGATACTGTAAACTCCCCTTGACATATATCATGGATGAGTGCATGTAGACAATCACCTCTCCCCCATAAACACAGTCCTATCAATGGATGCCCTGCTACATAAGCATCAGTTATATAAATCTATAAACTTCTACAAAATCATGTCTTTATTCGGGAATCCTACATCCTTCATTGTAGCATTGCACACAAAACTTTTCAAAATAACAAAAACGCTTCTGATAAGATCTTTACACTAAGACATCTGGAGTCACTGAAAGACACAGTAGAGATGAATGATACCTAAACATCTTAACCAAACAGACGTTACGGAATTTGATGTGGGAAAATTCACATCAAAACCACAGATAAATTTAGTATTGCGTTTTTTATGGGTTTTTAGTTGTGGATTTTACATTTTGATGCAGAAACAGTTGCGGATTATATGCTGTGGATTTTGGTGTGTTTTTTTTATTTCTATTTTGTCAGATTAATTCAATTCTGAAATGGAAACGCAAGATAATTTGACATGCTGCAGATTTTAAAATCGGCACTGCAGGTCAATTTACATGTGGAAAACTTCTGCAACTCGTAGATGGGATTACGGGAAATCTCATGTACTTTGCTGGTACGGTATTACACTGCGCGTGGAAAATCTGAATGTAATAAGCATCGTGTGCATGTGGCCTTAATGCATAGTAAAACATTGTTTTTTTTTATGTGGGTTATCAGGACATTCACGTTGGAGACTCCAGCAGTAGTCTACCATCATGTGTCTGTCCCTTCTGTATTGATACCTTTCCTTCATCACCTTGATAATCTGATTGAACCTCTCCCCTTGTTCCTCACTAAAATCACCAAGATTATCTGCTAATCTGTGTAAGTGGCTATGGAGAAATTTACCTTTATTCTCATATTCGTACCCAAATTTTGAAAGTTTGCGAGCATGTTTTGCCGCAATTCTTCATCATTGGCTTCGTTGTGGTTACCCACTTGGCAACTGAAACATAACTGCACCAGGCAGAAACTTTAGCATCTTTTAGAACCTTTTTGAAATTTGAATCATTGAGGAAGATCAGAGATTCCTTCTTTTAGTTTTTCATTACTCAGTCCAGGGAACAAACAACAAATTTATTTGAAGCAATTGTCAACTTTGCATCAGTCCCATCAGCCTTTGGGTCCATATTTCAGTAGTTCCAGGTGGAGAAAAAGTTCAGTTATGTAATTACAATATACAAGTACTTCATCTTGACTGAATTATAGAAGAAGTCTCTCCCCTCTTGTCCGATGTGATGTTATTTTAGACAGTTCTCTTTTATACATATATATTTTTTGGGAGGTACATTGGTATGTCTACTGTATGTGGAACAATAAAGATTGATTTTTCTAGACAAATTGCTTTGTCCGGTATAGGTATTGTGAGCTGGGATATCTTAAGCTTTAGTTCTTTTCTTTTAGCCTGAATGCAAAATATATGATATTATATTCAATGTATGGACAAGCAAAACAATGTTAAAGATGAGATTGGATTAGAGTACATTAGGTACTATTTTCATAATGGGGCAAAAATTATTTTAAGGCTATCCATAAAACTAGAGCCAATTCAGCAACACTAAAATAATTTTTGGGATTCAGCATCCCCAAAATACCCTGAAATCGTTCAAACATAATTGGCAACTACATTTTTCTTTTTAGGACTGTGTAATTTGTTAGACATGTACTGCATTGCTTTTCACTTTCAGTATTTCCCTAGAAACTAGAAGTACAAACATAGTCTTTGTCTTGGCCAACAAAGGCATCATGGATCAAAAATGTTATTAAAGTAATTTTTCAAAATGACTGGAAGGCCGGACAGTGTTCACAGACCTTTTGTTGTGTATTTTACATTGCATTTATACCTTGTTAAAATCAAATTAGGCAATGTTATCTTTCTGTCTGCACCGTACCATCTAAAGGTCTCTAATGCCCACTTCAAGGGAAAGAAGTTATCAATGTGAAACTAGGTGATTTGAAACATTGTTATGTTTCGCTAGTGGGATTTTTGGTAATTGAGCTTGTAGTCTTTTTATCTATTGTACTTTTATTGGACAATTAAGAATATAAATCACAGAGACTTAATGAATATATACGACTTGCTATTAAAGTTCTGAACTGCTTTACAGAACTGGTGTGTTTGATAGATAATCATTATAGTGAACATCACCAGGCTGCTTCTCAGACACTTTTTATTGTCGACTTGTGCTAACATTTTTTCATTATTCAGACCTATATGGCGTTGTATACTTACAATACTGTAAAAAAGGGCAAACTAAAAGTGCACTATGCATGGTTTAGCTAACTCTTCATTTATAAATATATATATATATATATATATATATATATATATATATATATATATATATATATATATATATATATATATATATTCATTCTACCCTGGGTGATTTTAATTAATTTAATGCTGGATTCTACCATCCCCAGATATATGTGGATTTAGTCCCAGTTCTGGGTGTGTGTGCAGAGTAGGTTCCCACCTCATAGAGGTCGTCTTGTCGTGGCAGGTGGGCTCACACAATTTGATCTAAATGTGCTCTAAGAACCTCACTATTGTAAGTAGATTTAACAGTAATGCATATTTATTTATATTTAGTGGCTTAGGTGGCATTGGTGTTCGCAGTGTGCTGTCGCCATTTTTTGTGTGCGTCCATATATATAATTAAAAATTGGGTCCTCCGGAACTGAGGGGTGGCCGGGTTGTCTACATATGTAAAAATTTATAGACTTGGATATATACATAAACATTTTTGCACATAAAACTTATAGGTCAACAGAACTTAGGTCTCTTTTCTCCAAGCAACATACGGCAATTTAGGAGTATAGAAATTAGATAACTAATAGAGACAAAAGATATAGATCGCTTAATTAGCGTCTTTATCTTTCTATTTCAGAAGACACCTTATTGTCCAAATAAATTCCCAATTAGAGTACATTACTTTTACATTGGAAAATCAAGTGTCCACATTGAGTAATTAATTGATAGGTTTCCCATTTGTTCAATAAAATTTAAGGCTGCTTGCACCATCACATACTATTTGGGATCAGAATTGTAATAAGTAACACAAGGGCTCCATAAGAAAACTTGAAGCAAGAGAGTTCAAAACATGATTATTTCGGTCTTCACTCCGTCTTCTGTATCATTTCCTTCCTTCCTTGGTGTTTTTTTTTTTTACTTTTCCACTATGTTTTCAATTTTCACAGAAATAGTTACGTTTTTATGAAGTTGGGCCCTTCTGACTCTGCTATACCTGCTATCCTGGTAGTACGCCAGGATTGAAATTTAAGCTGCTCCAACCTTTTAGGACCTACTCAAAGTTTGCCTGTAATTTTTTTCTAATCTAGAATATAGTAAGCAGTAGTATTACGTTATGTATTATAGACTAGTGCATAGGTATGATACTTATCCACTTTAAAATGATGACACAATCTTGTACTAATAACTTTTTATTCATTAAAAGATGATATTATTTTTTTAGCTGATCTTGGAAAATCTTAAGTATATAATGATAGGACTTTTTTTTAGGCTAACCCAAAGCACCCATGTGTGACCACCCTTTCCCCCAGTGCTTCCATTGCTTATAGGCAAAGATTAGAAATCTCAGCATGATAACATGTTCGTTTCTTTACATTAATTACGTATATTGACATATGAATAGATTAGTATGGAATGATAAATGCCTTCACAAGTTTAGGTGGAAATGAGCCCATAAGGATTTATAAGGAATATTTTCTTCTTCTTGTCAGATTCCATTTGACGTGTAATAGAAGTAAAATATCTAATTTCATTCTAGTCGGAAACAGGTCTGAACTTGCTTAGATTTTATTCTCCGAAGAATCATTTACACCTCTACTCTCTAACTGTGAAGTTTAAGGAAGAGAAGGTCACAAGATTAGAAGAAAATGCCGTGGAGAGAGGGGAGGAAAGATCTGCATATTAATGTGCAGCAAACAATACTCTGCCTATTAACAGCTCTGTGTGAACGTGTGAGAAATGTACAAGTCACAAAGATCCATCATCTCACTCTGCAGGATCTCTCACCAATACGGTGTTCATATTTGTATAGTCTTACAAAAATATTCTCAATATCCTGCATCTTCACTGTCCATCAGTCTTACCTCTTGCTGGTGTCGTAAATAAAACATATATGTCTGCAAACGGCTTATTTTATCCTCTGATTTGGTTTAATATATACAATACATTCTACATTTATATGAATACAAACAACTTCAATCCTTCCAAACCTTCAATAATGAAGACAATGTAAAACTCTGAATGGTTACCTGTTAAATAGTTTTCCTTTAAAGCTGATATTTCTTGTCTAACCGTGTATGATTATTCTGTTTCCCCATAGGAATACCCTTTGGCAATTATACAATGGCCGGAATGCTTCTGCGGTTACCCTATAGTTCAGTTTAACCTTTATAAACGCCTAGATGAATCTCTTTGCTCTGAATCCTTGAATGACAGTAGTGGATCAGAAGTCCTAAGGGATGAGAATTACTACTCAGTCTACCAAACTCCCATTCAAGGTAAGGATGTTAAATTGATCATTGTATAAGTAGCAAACAATGGAATAAAATAAGGTGACTTATTTTATGAAATGGGCCTTGATGTGCTTGGGCTTTGAAATGTATAGAAATTTTGACCAAAAGGTTAATGCAAACATTAAGTTAATCATAAAACTTTAACTTTGCCATAAAATCTAGTAATAAAGCTGAAGGATAGTAATTGAGTATTTGATTTATTTTCACTAGTCAATTGTAACTAAATTTAGTATCTCCTTCTGACCTTGCCTAGGAAAATCTGATGTTCCAATGGCCTCATTATGAATAAAAATGAGTTCAGTGACAGTCGAAATAGGTGTCAGTTTTTATACTTTGCTTTTACGAAAACAAAGCCTTTCAAATACATTTCATTCAGTTAATATATTTATTAATATAATGTCTTTACTGTAAAAAATATTCTACCTTTTATTTCTCAAACGTATTGTAAGAGATCAGCTTTAGTGCTGTTTATGCTGGTATTGGCGGGTTGATTGTCATTTATCTAGCTCCGAATGTAGGGTCTCATTCTGTGGTATATGTACCCCGGGGGGGGGGGGACATTACTTGTCTCTAGAGCAGGGATGCAGTACTTGCAGCCAAGATGGCCAAATGCCATTTTGTATGGCCCCCTGATATATTTGGGGACTCCTCTCTGTTTGGCACACCAGAGGAGAAGAGATGAGGTAGAGAGGTAGCTGCACATGAAATCTCTCTCCTATTAACTCCTATAAACTACAGTGGAGAGTGTTGTTCTTACGTGTGGCGCACTTGCCGAAAAGGGGATCATAGGACCCCCATACGCCCAATAAGTGGAAGTGGAACCCCCACCTATCAGAAATTTTATAGTTTTTACAGTCAATCTGTCTGAGATTGGAATACACCTTTAAGCAGTATTGCGACCTGGACCAAAAAAGGTTGTGCACCTCTGCTCTGCAGGGTACTCACATTGTCTTCATGCTGTGCTTTTAGTAGGTGCAGTACAATGCATAATCATAGCCTTGGGGCTACTTTGCTGTAATTTTTTTTAGTGAGGGGATTAGAGATGAGCGAACTTATGAAAAGTTCGGTTCGGCTGTTTCGCCGAATTTCACGAAAAAGTTCGATTCGGACCGAACTAGTTCTGACCGAACCTGTAATTTCCGTGCGCCGAGCATGGTACTGTCCAGGGTGCTGAAAGAGTTAATGGGCTGCACTATCTCTTTCAGGAACCTTGACAGTACCATGCTCGTCGCGCGGAAAATAAAATTTTAATGTAATAAAAGAAATAAATAAATACGTTCATACTTACATTCCTCCTGTCCAGCCTCCAGCGATGACTTTTCATCCATGTCGCCGCTGCAGCCAATCACAGAGTTTGTTTGTAATCGGTTACCGTAGAGACACACATTGTGTTTTTAACTGGGCGTGTTTATGTGTATGACGCTGACCAGTCAGCGTCATACACTCCTCAACATCTGCACGCTCCTCTCCTGAAATATTCTGTGCTGCTGTGAACTCTGCTCTTACCATTACGTAGCTCTCAGTCTGTTACCTCTCCTCCACTCCTGTCCTCAATAACACCTTCACATGATTGGCAAGTTACCACCCCACACAAGATCCGTACGCTCATCTCCTGACATACTCTGTGCTGCCTTAAACTCTGTGGACAGGTCAGAATCCTGTTTCTTTTAAATGCTGCTGGGGAACCCGCTCGATCCACTATATAAGTGGATAGAGCGGGTTCCCCAGCAGCTTTTAAAATAAACCGGATCCTGACCTGTCCACAGAGTTTAAGGCAGCACAGAGTATTTCAGGAGATGAGCGTGCGGATCTTGTGCGGGGTGGTGACTTGCCAATCATGTGAAGGTGTTATTGAGGACAGGAGTGGAGGAGAGGTAACAGACTGAGACCTACGTAATGGTAAGAGCAGAGTTCACAGCAGCACAGAATATTTCAGGAGAGGAGCGTGCAGATGTTGAGGAGTGTATGACGCTGACTGGTCACTGATTGGTCAGCGTCATACACATAAACACGCCCAGTTAAAAACACAATACACGCCCAGTTGGACATAACGAAAAAAAAACGCCCAGTTGTCCATTTCAAATCTAATTTGCATATATGCACACGACCGTAAAAACTCCCGTTATCACGGGTCGTATTTACGACCCGTAATAACGGGCTCATAGACTTCTATTGGTCACGGGTACCTTCCCGTTTTCTTATGGGAAGGTGCTCGTGCCGTTGAAAAAGATAGAACATGTCCTATTTCAGGCCGTAATAACGGCACGGGCAGCCCATAGAAGTCTATGGAGCTTCCGTAATGACGGGTGGCTACATGTGTGCACCCGTCATTACGGCAGCGTTGCTAGGCGACGTCAGTAAATAGTCACTGTCCAGGGTGCTGAAAGAGTTAACTGATCGGCAGTAACTGTTTCAGCACCCTGGGCAGTGAATTCCGATCAGAATATAGAGTAACCTGTAAAAAAAAAAGACGTTCATACTTACCGAGAACTTCCTGCTTCCTCCAGTCCGGTCTCCCGGCCGTTGCCTTGGTGACGCGTCCCTCTCGACATCCGGCCCGACATTCCTGGATGACTATTCAGTCCAAGTGACCGCTGCAGCCAATCACAGGCCAATCACAGGCTGCAGCCAATCACAGGCCAATCCCAGGCTGCAGCGGTCACATGGACTGCCACGTCATCCAAGGCAACGGTGACGCGTCTCTCTCTTGACATCCAGCCCGATTGTGATTGGCTGCAGAAACAGATGACCTTCTTGTGAGATATTGAGGTCAACCACCTGACAATGAAACCGCTGCAATGTCCCTCCAATTCCTTAGAATAAGTTAATAAAAGGATAATGAGAAAAGGCAATAACAGAAGTAATAGTAAAACAGAAAATTGAAGGATAAAACCGTAATTACTTCTCATGGTGCAACCATGAAAACACCTTATTGTTAACAGCTTTATTTTACATGCGTCTATACACAAGCTAAACATTTGTCAGTCATTGTTAAAAATGTCTTACTGCACACAGCTCCGCCATGAGCATTGAGCCTATACAGAGGCAGACATTGTCCTTGTACCTCTGTACTATGTATCTATAGGCACTCCGTGTACTATTACAGGTTACCTTCATATCAGGCTGCAGCCAATCACAATCGGGCTGGATGTCAAGAGAGGGACGCGTCACCAAGGCAACGGTGACGCGTCCCTCTCTTGACATCCAGCCCGATTGTGATTGGCTGCAGCTTGATATGAAGGTAACCTGTAATAGTACACGGAGTGCCTATAGCTACATAGTCCCCATGATCGAGCGTTTAGTCAATCATCTGCTGATCGTTCCTCTGTTTACACAGGGCAATTATCAGCAACAAGCGTTCTATAAATGCTCATCTGCATGATAATTGGCCAGTGTAAAACCCCCTCTAGTTAAAAGCCAGTACACATGGTAATTACCAAATATTTATTGTGTAACTTCCTGCCAACATAAAGCTATATTTTACTAAATATTAGGAAATTACTTTTATAGGAATTTCCTAGCGTAGTTGTATTAGCAAAAATGCTACTTTTCAGTAATGGATGTATCACTACTTTGCTGGTTGTTGAAGGGATTTAAAATTCCTGATGTTTTCCACTTCTTTAGACTTTGGTCACTGCCAATTTGGCATTAGTCTGTAGACATAGCTCTTTTAGTTGACTATAGAGTGCAGTAAACCGCTGCTGGCCGCCATAGTTGATGATGGATTGGCATTCGCAGGAATTTTTAATTTAGTAAGCTACATTCTAAGTAGTGTCACATAGCTCCAGTTAATGACACAAAGCTTGTTAGCAATGTATATTAACAGAGGAATGCTAGGAGAAAGATGTATTCGCAATTCTTTAACAATTAGTGAATTTAGAGTGCAATGGTTGAATAAATGTTTTATTATGGCAACGCTAACGTATGGTGCACTATACATTGTACATTATTAGTTGCATCACCTTTACACAATGCCCATACATGTAACTAACATTCCAGTAATATGCCTACATTGTTCTATATGTCCTACAGTCTCAGCTTTTCCACCTCTGCTGCTTAAGATAAAATAATATAAGGGCTTAGAGGAGGTCAAACATCAAGCAAGATTTGACTTGGCAACAGAGTAGTTGATAATTCCAAACAATAAATAAAAAATGGAGATCTCGGTTACTATGGGGCTGCAAACATCAGCCTGAGGGTATGTGCACACGTAGTGTTTACAGCCCTTTTTTGGGCCGTAAACGTCTCGAAAAACGGCTGAAAAAACAGAAGCAGAACGCCTCCAAACATCTGCCCATTGATTTTAATGGGAAATACGGCGTTTTGTTCCGATGGGGCGTTTTATTACGCCTCGTTTACCAAAAACGGCACGTAAAAAGACGCCCGCGAAAAAGAAGTGCATCTCACTTCTTGGGACATTTTTGGAGCCAATTTTCATTGACTTTATAGAAAAACAGCTCCAAAAATGCAGTGAAAAACGTGAGTATGATTAAAAAACGTCTGAAAATCAGGAGCTGTTTTCCCTTGAAAACAGCTCCATAGTTTCAGACGTTTTTTGATTTTGTGTGTGCACATACCCTGACTGTGAAATATATTAGTGATGGTATTTTGTACAAAAATAATAGGTATTAAAGTTATTTAGTAACTATGTGTCCGGAGACAAATAAATACAAAATATTATCCGCCTCTTACCGCAGCTATATTGCAGATTTTCATAAAAAAATTGTCCTCCCTACCTTACAATAGACATTACTGATTTTTGCGGGACAAGTTGTAGTTTTTCATGGCACCATTTATTGTACCATACAATATACTAGAAAATGGGTAAAAAAAAAATATTTGCAGGGTGGAAAGTGAAAAAAAACTGTGATTTTACACTTTGTGCAATTAAAACGACATGTTGTTTATTATGTGGGTCAATACAATTACGGCAATACAAAATTTATATTTTTTTTATATTTTACTACTTTTACAGGGAAAAAACTAACTGTAAAAAATAAAATGTATTTTATGCTGCCAAATCCGGCGAGCCATAACTTTTTTCTTTTTCCGTAGATAGAGCAGTATGAGGGCTTATTTTTTTGCAGGACGAGCTGTAGTTTTTAGTGGTGTATTTTGGGGTTCATGCAAGTTTTTGGTTACTTTTTCTTACATTTTTTGTGGGAGCTGAAGTGACCAAAAATAGTGTAAAATAATTCAGACCTTTATGGACGCAAAAAAAACAATTGTTTATTAAAAAATTTTTTTACAATGCTTTAGGGGGGAAATGAGAAAAGGTGGATTTTTAAACTTTTAATATTTATATTTTTTACATAATATGTACTTTATTTAACAGATTTTTGCTTTTTTTATTAGTCCTTCTAGAAGACTTGAACCAGCGATTGTTGGATTGCTAGCACTATATACTGCAATACTAACGTATTGCTATAGATCGTGTTTCTGACAGGCACCTCAGGCCGGGCTTAATAGGAGTACAAAGATAGCAAGCCTGGGGGCCTTCATTAGGCCCCCAGGCTGCCATGTCAACCATCTGCATCCCATGATTGCATCACGGATGGCAAAGGGCTGTTAGAGGTGGTCGCACCCCTCTTTCTAACGCTTTAAATGCCGCAGTCGCTATTGTGGCATCAAGGGCTTTAAACGAGCAGGATCGCACTCGAGCACGATCCCGCTCATTACAGTGGAGTAACATACAGCCAACACCCATGTTGTATGGAGCGGGCTCAGCCCATGAGCCTGCTCCATACTACCCCTACCCAGCTATGACGTAAGTATACGTCATAAATAATGACTAGATGATACATTATCACCTCCATGTTTTCTGCAGATGAAATCCTCTTGCACTGACACAAGTCAGAGCCACCCCAGTGAAGTTACAGTATTTAATAATTCATGCATCCTTAGGCATTGCTGCTTGTTCTCTGAATTATCATATAAGTTCAGCTGAGCCTGAGCTGGATTTCTGGTCCTGCTGGGAAATAGAATGAATTCGCAAATAAACAATCAGAATGGGTCACAGGTCCCTTGTTGTTCTAACACGTTGAAACATAAAAAATGTGCTCCATGTTTTGAAATGATGTGTTGATGACCCTAATGAAGCAGTCCATTGTCTGCATATAATTCTCTCCATAGACTACAAAATACTGACAAATATGAAGTGCGGACAGCACACGTTGTAGAACAGGTGCGTGCTTGTAATTTCAGATCAGCCAGAACGCTTGTCTCAAGCTAAGGGCTAACTAGATTAATGTCATAATTGAAAGCAAATATTTAATTTATTTTCCATTTCATGAAGAAAAAACTACATGGGCCTAAAAATATCAATGAACAAATATTAAAGTCTGAAAGACAATGCAAATGGAGATGCACACTTATGGTTTGATCAATAGTGTGATTTATCATTATTTAGTTAAATAACTAGATGAGTTCTGCCTTCATGTGTTTGTCTTTCCATTTATTTATCTACAGTGAACATATCTTAGTCCTCCATGTGCAGGACACAACTGAATAATTGTAGTGTCCGCAAGCTACATTCAGGCGTTTAACATTTTTTGGATTCTGACATGTATGTCCACCATTGCTCTATCTATCTATCTAATCTATCTATCTAATCTATCTATCTATCTATCTATCTATCTATCTATCTATCTATCTATCTATCTATCTATCTATCTATCTATCTATCTGTCTGTCTGTCTGTCTGTCTGTCTGTCTGTCTGTCTGTCTGTCTGTCTGTCAATCCAGGGGTAGACTAATAACTCTGTGGACCTCTGAATAAGGATTAGCGACATTACCACACAAGGGGTTATATAATCAGGACAACTCCTGTCCATATACTCAATAAGGGCATATGAAATTCATAGAGGGGTCCCCAACTCAAGACCCCTCTTCATGAACAGAGCAGAGAGGCACTGCAAAGAGCAGCTCCCACTCTTAGGCTATGATCACACGCTTAACAAAAAGAGAAAACAGCCTCTAATTTTCTGCCATTTTTTAAGCATCAAGCGTTTTTTGATGCATTTTTTACGGACGTTTTTGAAGCTGTTTTTCTATTGACCCAATAAAAAACTGCTCAAGAACTGACATGCACTTCTTTTTTACGGGGCCCCATGGGAACTAAATGCCGTTTTCCCCTTTAAAATCAATGTTTGGAGGCGTTCAGCCCCCGTATTTTCAGCCATATTTCGGGGCATTGCCTTTACTCCCCTGACATGCGTGGTGCAGCTATGAAGCCGGGCAGAGTACACCTCGCTGCACGGTGCGTGCCCAAGTAGTACAAGGCAATGGCGCATGCGACACAGTTGGAGGAAGCTGCTAGTGATGTGTAACAATCGATCAAGCATGGGAAGGTGGGTTTGAAGGCAGGGCTATGTGACTCTTCAGGATAGTGGCACCGCCCCATGACCCTCTAATGAGTAATTAGCATATAGTATGCTCCGTTTTAAAAGTTTATTTTATAGATTTTGCTGCATCTGTAAAAAACATACAAGGGAATGTTTGGAAATATTGTCAGGTCATGTATTACTGCATGGTGGCGGTTCAAGTGGTTAAAACTACCTGACCGGTTCCCATTAAATATACAATGAATTGAAAACAACTCCTATCCTATATAATTACAGCTCCACAACCAAGATCAGTACATACATACAACACTAGAACCAAGCTCAGTACATATATACAGTACCAGAACCAAGCTCAGTACATACATACAACACCAGAACCAAGCTCCTTACATATATACAGCACCACAACCAAGCTCAGTATATAAATACAACACCAGAAGCAAGCTCAGTATATATATATATATATATATATATATATATATACACATGTATATATGTTCTAAAGAAGTAAATCTTGCAGCACTCCAATAAAGTAGATGAAAAAACTGTGGTTTATTCACGCCAACATACAAAAGGTGCAACGTTTCAGTCCAACATTAGGACCTCCGTCTCTTCATCTACTTTATTGGAGTGCTGCAGATTTACTTTTTTGGAATATTGATATAGTCATTGGATCTGGACTACTTGCTGGCACCTGTTCACACGCATAAGCTTTTCCTGAATTGGGATTGAGTGCTGCTGCTTTCTCTGTTGGAATATATATATATATATATATATATATATATATATATATATATATATATACAGTATATATATACACACACAAAATAAGAACCAAGCTCAATAAGTAAATACAGCACCGGAACAAAATTCGGCATATAAATACAGCACCAGAACCAAGCTCACTACATAAATACAACCACAGAACCAAGCTCAGTACATATATACAGTAGCAGAAACAAGCTCAGTACATATATACATCACCAGAACAAAGGTCAGTACATAAATACAGCACCAGCACAAATACAATACAATTTAGTGCAACCCCTGCCGTAAGGGTTTGTACGGCGTAAAACTACAGTTCCCAGCATGGCCCAAAAAATGGTAAGGATGTGTTGGGAGTTGCTGTTTCACAAAAAAATAATAATTCCACCCATCATCTCGCTGCAGATCATACAGTGACTACAGTACTAATTAGAGGCAGAATAAACATTTACATTGAGTGACTCACAGGTGACGTCTTTTCAGATTCTAGTTGTTTTTATTTCTCTTTTCTTCTCCATCCGGTCCAGACCTCTATGATGACTTCTCCCAGCCATAGCCCACTTCCGCAGTTTGCCGCTCAGATGTCTTTAGCTTCTCACTTTTCAACATTTCTGCACCTATAAACGAAGATAAAATCCTCATGGTGCCAAACACTACACCCCTAAATATAATAGCCCCATACACTGCACCTCTAATTATAATAGCGCCATACACTGTGTCGCTAATTATAATAGCACCATACATTGTGTCCCACACACACACACACACACAGTGCCCCCTGTAGATAGTGCCCCCCATGGATCCCCTTGTAGATAGTAGCCCCTTGTAGATAGTGCCCTAAATTTAGCCCCCTGTAGATAGTGCCCTACATTTAGCCCCCCTGTAGAAAGTGCCCCACATTTAGCCCCCCTGTAGATAGTGCCCAACATATAGCCCCCTGTAGATAGTGCCCTACATATAGCCCCCTGTAGATAGTGCCCTACACATAGCCCCCCCCTGTAAATAGTGCCCCACATATGGCCCACCCTGCTTGCATCATTGAAAGGCTCTGATTGGCAGGGTACCTTTCCCTGCTCCATTCAACGATGCAAATGGCGGCGCGATTACACCATCGTGGCACTTGCAACATTGAAAGGCTCTGAATAGCAGGACACAGAACTTGCAGAGCTTATGCATGTAATTGTATCTGCGTTCTATAAATGCAGATACAATAATAGTGCAGGAGCGGGTGGCGGTGGCTGGTTTCAGTGGCGCCGCCGCTCCCTCAGAGAGGCAACAGGTCGCCGCCTGAGGCGAGAAACTCATCTTGCCTCATGGATAGTGTGGCCCTGCATGGCGTTAGTTGCTTTAGAAAGCCGCTTTTCATATTCCCTAACTGGGCTTTTATAGACCTGGAAATGGTTCCACTTCCTTTTAGCTAAAGCCAAGAGCTATGTCCACTGCAGTAGAGGACCACCTACTATATGTACATTGAAATCAGTAACATAGTAAGATAGTACATTATGTAAGGCAGAAAAAAGACACAAGTCCATCCAGTTCAGCCTATTCTCTTGCACTGTTGATCAAGAGGAAGGCAAAAAAAAAAAAAGACAGAAGAACATTTTCCTCAAGTTAGGGGAAAAATTCCTTCCCAACTCGAATATGCAATCAGAATAAATCCTTGGATCAACGACCCATCTCCAGTAATCTACTATTCGTAACTTTTTATATTATTACTTTCAAGAAAGCCATTTAGGCCTATTTTAAAAAAAATAAAAATCACTGATTTAACCATGGCAATGTCTTCTGGCAGAGAGTTTCTATAAATTTTGAATTTGATTCCTCTGGTGACGGCAAGTTATCGTGAAAGCTCTCAGAACAAGACACCATGTTGCCAGCTGTTGGCAGAAGGGGCTTCACGTGGGGCCGTGCCGGCGCGTCATCAATATTAGAAAAGCTTCAGTTCTTCCGGGAACAGTTCACCGGGTTTGAACGGCACCATTTATTACCGAATTTTTAATTAAAGTATATTAGTAAGCGACTTCTTTTTACATAAATATATGAATGCAAAGCAATTTTTGGTCCCCGGATAACCGCTTAAAAAGCCTTCAGATAGTTTGGTGTGAATTTGTGCGAGTAAGAAGTGGTAGATTTAAGTATTAATCCTGGGTGTGCCATGCTGATGACTGCCATGTTATAGGACTTTGCAAACCAAAGTGCAACTAAAGAAACATTCGGATCACTGTTCCCTATCCAGTGGCTTATGAGTCACATGTGGCTCCCAATCTGTTTGCATCTTCAGATACCATTGTGCATGACAGATATGCTGTGGCTGTAAAGAATCATACGAGTGAAGTATTACTCCCTTACTGTGAAATAAGAGACTACACAAACATAAGTCTCCGTATATTCTGCTTGTTATTTATAGTGGCGTTATTTATAGAGAATGGAAGTCAGCTGCATATAGAAAGTGGAATGCACAAATCTAAAGCCCGCAGAACACATTGCAAAATGACCAATGCATTAGATCTGTAAGTAGAGGAGCAGATTCAAGAATAGTAGATAAGAAGATTTTTTCCCCCCAACTATTCTGTCTAACTTCTTATCGAATATTTGAGTGGGAAAAGGGGGATGGCACAAGATCATTTATAAGGGTCTTCTGGATGTAATGAAGTCATCATGATCAGGCATACCTAGCACTAGGTCATTCACAAAATAACATATCATCATAGTATTCTTGGTACTATTGATGTCATAGGATCACTCATAATTGGAGGCAAAATCAAAATGATAGTTGACACCGAGCTATGATCCATTTTACTGGCACTTGGCTGCTGGGCACTGTTGGTGCTTATTACATTTTATAATACATCCAGAGGGTCCAAACGTTTTGTTTTTTTACACAGAACTTAAAATCATCTGCTTTCCTTAAAGGCTATGTGAACCTTTGAAATTGTTTTTTTTTTTTAAATAAAAAGGTCCGTGTGTTTGGTGAAACTTTCAAATTATTTTTTATTAAAAATTAAAAACCTTTTTACTTTTTGAGATACAAGTGGTCTGTATACTGAGCAGCTGTATCGTTCACTAAATCCAGTTCCTGTCTGGTCCACGGGACTGACGGGTTCAGTGAAAGCGGGTCCTGCGAGTCTCCGACACGTAGAATCCACCTGTTATCCATTACAGGTTGACCCGCTGACACTGAATCCGTCAAGTCTGCGGGACTGATGGATTCAGGTCTTAGCGAATGATACAGCTGCTCTGCTCTTTAGTAAAAACTAATTTGAAAGTTTCACCAAGCACACTGATAGACATTTTTATAAGAAAAATTACTTTCAAGGGTTTGATATAGCCTTTAAACACAACGATAGAGTTAAATGATCAAATTTTGGCTGCCTGCAGTCACCACTAGGAGTGCTCACTGCATATGGATTCATACAGATCCTATTGAATTCATTGGGAGATGTATATATGCCTGTGCAGGTAAACAACATTTTAGCATAAAGGGAACATCTTTCCACGGGCCCCACTGCATTTGCATGCTCTACCTCTGAGGTACATACAACAGTGGGGTTTGAGTTTGTTTGTTTGTTTGTTTGCTTATGCCCCTTGTACACAGTATGGTATGGGAGCACGGCCCGTAAAAAAAACAAAAGGTAGGACATGTCCTATCTTTTTATGGTGCACTTCTACGGCCCGGACATCTTCCCATAAATAAATGGGAAGGTGTCCATGTACAATAGAAGTGAAAGGGTCCGTAATTGCGGACCGTAATTGCGGTCCACAATTAGGGACGATTTTTACGGTCGTGTGCATGGGGCCTTACTCTTTAAAATGCCAGCCCCAGGAAATCAGTTAGCAGTTAATCCTCGTTATTACGCATGTACAAAAACTTATAGGGGATTTCAAATCTTAAACATTTATGGCATAGCCAAAAAATATAAAAATGGGAACTCAGCACTCCAAGGTATTATGCAATAAGTGATATTTTATTTATAAACCTGCTCTACAAAATCTTGGAGGGGGAGAGAGTTGCCACCCTAATAAGTGGCCAACCAACAAATGTCCCCACACTTCCCCACACTTCCACCAATTCCCCTAAACATGCATTTGAGTTGTAAAAGCATGAGTCTGAAAAAAATATTGCATCAAATTGTTTGCTGGAAACCGCGTAATCCCATGATGGTCAGAAAGGGGACTAAATGCCCCATGCATAGCGCCAGAAATGTGGCTTCCTCAGGGGTAACATTAGGGTGGCATCTCTCTCCCCCTCCAAGATTTTGTAGAGCATGTTTATGCTTTTTTAAGTGTTTTTATCATTTATTAAGCGTATTTACTGTGAATAAAATGTATACTTTTTTGATATACATAGTGATTCTATAGTATTTTTTGCCGTATATACATACCCGTTTGTGCTTTGTGGTATATATTGTTGTTTATAGGATATGTGGCAATATTTATGCAGTGCCCGCCAGAGATAGAAAACCATTTATTTTAATGGTAATGCTTCCGTTACTAATGGTGTCCATTTGTGTCCGTTCCATAAGTTTTCTGTTTTTTCGGCGGAATTCATAGCGTGGCTGACTATGCTATTGATTCCACAAAAAAAATGGAAGCCTCACGGAACGGAGATAAACGGAAACCATTAGCAACTGAAGTGTTACCATTGAAATCAATGATAATTCAAACAGAAAGCTATGGTTTCCGTTTGGTTTCCGTTCATGGGTTCCGTCAGACCTTTCAGTCAGAATCCATGAACGGATGTCAACGAAGCCTTACTTCCTCTGCCAGGTGGATTTTAAAATGCTTCTTTAATAAAGTCCTTATATTTACAGCAGCTCAATGAAACTTCTCACAACAGTAGTAGGTTCCAGGGGTTCCAGAATCCAAATTGCTCTTTTCTGCAAAAAAATCATATCCGTTTTCTTTATGTTCTTTTTAAGATACCCGTTGTACAACAAGGAAGTTCCTACCTACAAAGTCCAAAGTGTTTATTGCTTTGTCAAGCTTTCCTGGAGCAGGAAATACATGGGTGAGGCACCTTATAGAGCATACCACAGGATACTACACTGGAAGCTACTACTTCGATGGAGCATTATACAATAAAGGTATAGTATTGGTTAAACTACCAAATGTGGTACATGTCACTTTCCTATTGCTTTGTTGCTAACACATGGTGATGTTGGCATTTTCTTATCTTTGACAAATCTTGGTTGTTTTTCAAGGCTTTAAAGGTGAAAAAGATCACTGGAGAAGTGGACGGACAATATGTGTAAAGACCCATGAAAGTGGCAAAAGAGAGATTGAAATGTATGATTCCTCCATTCTACTGATTCGTAACCCTTACAAAGCCTTGATGGCAGAGTTTAACAGAAAGTGTGCGGGACACCTAGGATATGCAACAGAGAGGCACTGGAAAAGTAAAGGTGAGAAATAGATTTAAAGGGGTTTTCCAATCCTTTTTTTTTTTTTTTTAAATCAATGCAATGTTCCTCTATTAATATATTAGTGCACTCTGACTATCTTTTTCTTGATAATAAATGGTTTTAGTAACACTACTCCCTATTGTTTACCTTGAGAGGTTTGTTTTGTTCAGTAAGTTCATTCCTCTTCTCTTCCTGTGTTTCTCCTCCCTGCATGCAATGCTCTAGTCCCAGCATGCAATGTGCATGCAGCAGTGCACTTGCTCCGCCTACTACACCCAGCTCTACTAACTTCTGCAATCTCAGTCTTCATTTTGGTGCTCTCATTCTATTACTGATAGCACAAGCTGAAATCACTGGATATCTGCGTTTTTAACCTCTTAACGCCGAAGGACGGATATATCCGTCCTCAGCAGCAGCTAGTTCGCGCAGGAGGACGGATATATCCGTCCTGTAATCGTGCGGGTACTGTCACTGTACCCAGCCTGGCTCCTGCTGCAACTGCGGGAATCGAAGCGCGCTCCGATTCCGGCAGTTTAACCCATTAAATGCTGCTGTCAATAGTGACAGCGGCATCTAATGTGTTTGACAGAGGGAGGGAGCTCCCTCTGTCCCCCCATCGGCGCCCCCGCAAAGAAATCGCGGGTCGCCGTCGGGTTTCCATGGCAGCGGGGGTCTAACAAAGACCCCCAAGTCTGTCTTCAGCATCTGCCTGTTAGGCGATGCCTCCGGCATGACCTAACAGATTGCCTGTCAGTTTTACACTGACAGGCAATAATGCTTCGGTATACTAAGTATACCAAAGCATTATATATGCGATCAGCAGATCGCATAGTGAAGTCCCCTGGTGGGACTAAAAACAAAAATGTCAATCAGTTAAATAAAGTTGGTGAAAAAAAAAAAAAAAATTACAGTGAAAATCAAATAAAACTACTTTTTTTGCCCAAAAAGTGGTTTTATTTAGTAAAAGTGTCAAAACAAATCACACATACACATATATGGTATCCCCGCGATCGTAACAACTTGAACAATAAAATTAACACATTAATTAAACCGCCGGATGAACGGCGTCCAAAAAAACCGCAAAAAAACAACGGCAAAATTCGCTCTTTTCTCCCATTCCCCCATAAAAAAATAAATAAATTAATCTATAAGTCCTATGTACCCCAAAATAGTACTAATGAAAACTACACATTGTCTCACAAAAATCAAGTCCCCATACGGCCACATTGACGGAAAAATAAAAACGTTACGGCTCTTGGAATGCGGCGATGCAAAAACAAGTAATTTTTTTCTAAAAGGCTTTTTATTGTGCAAACGTAGGAAAACATATAAAACCTTTACATATTTGGTATCCCCGTAATCGTGCCGACCCATAGAATAAAGTTAACATGTTATTTACGCTGCATAGTAAACGGCGTAAATTTATAACGTGAAAATGAATGCTGGAATAGCTGCTAATTTTCAATTCTCTCCTAAAATAAAGTTAATAAAAGTGAATCAATATATTATAAGTATCAAAAAACAAGCCCTTATACGGCTATGTCGACGGAATAAAAAAAAAAGTTACGACTCTTGGAATGCGACCGTGAAGAAACAAACAATAATCCAAAGGTCATTAACGCGCAAAATGGCCCGCTCATTAAGGGGTTAAACGGTTTGAAGAGGTTTTGTGGTACCAAAACAGTAGAAACCCCCAAAAGTGACCCCATTTTGGAAACTAGACCCCTTGAGGAATTCATTGTAGTTTTCATGGGGTGCATGCGGCTTTTTGATCAGTTTTTATTCTATTTTTAAGTGGCGTGGTGACTAAAAAACAGCAATTCTACTATTGTTTTTTTATTCTATTTTTGTTACAGCGTTCACCGTGCGCTATAAATGACATATTCACTTTATTCTGCGGGGCGATATGATTAGGGCTCATTTACACGAGCGTGTTATACGTCCGTGCAACGCGCGTCGCAGGGACCTATGTTAGTCTATGGGGCCGTGCAGACAGGTGCGTAATTTTCACGCAGCGTATGTCCACTCCGTGAAACGCACAACGTCCTATATTTGTGCGCAGTTCGCGCATCACGCACCCATTGAAGTCAATGGGTGTGTGAAAACCACGCATGTCGCACGGAAGCAATTCCGTGGGACAAGCGTGATTCGCGCAACAACACTGTAAAGGATGAATGAAAACAGAAAAGCACCACGTTCTTTTCTGTTTAAAAACATCCAAACGGAGTGTCATAATGATGGCGGCTGCGCGAAAACCACGCAGCCGCGCATCATAAAGGGCTGACACACGGAGCTGTTAAGTGCCTTTTGCGCACGCAAAACGCCGCGTTTTTTGCTTGCGCAAAACGCACACACTCGTGTAAACCCGGCCTTACGGTGACACCAGATGTTTATAGTTTTTTTTAATGTCTTATGGCGTTTGCACAATAAAATACGTTTGGTAAAAAATCATTCACTTTTTGTGTTACCTTATTCTAAGAGCCAGAACTTTTTTATTTTTCCATCAATAAAGCCGTGCGAGGACTTATTTTTTGCGTAACGAACTGTAGTTTCAATCATTACCATTTTTCGGTACATGCGACTTTTTGATCTATTTTTAATACATTTTTTGGGAGGTGAAGTGACCAAACAATTGTGATTTTGGTACGGTTTATTATTATTTTATTTTACGGCGTTCACCGTGCGGGATAAATAAAGACATCATTTTGTAGTTCAGGCCGTTACGGACGCGGCGATACCAATTATGTATAGTTTATTTATTTATATATTTTTATTAATAATAAAGGACTGATAAGGGAAAAAAAGGGGATTTTTTCACTTTTAAAACTTTTATTTTCTTATTTTTACACATCTTTTTTTTAACTTTATTACTTTGTCCCACTAGGGGACTTGAGGGCAGGAGGCCCTGATCGCTATTCTAATACACTGCACAACATGCGTAGTGCAGTGTATTAGAACTGTCAGCTACTCACTGACTTTGTCAGGACCCACTAGGCTTCCGTCGATGGCATAGCCGGACGCCATTGTTTGGTGTCCGGTTGCCATAGTAACCATCGCCGGCCGCTATCGTGTAGCAGGCCGGCGATGGTAACTTAACCCCTAAAAAGCCGCGATCTCTATTGAACGCGGCTTTTAAGGGGTTAAACAGCGGGGACACAGCGATCGGTCCCCGCTGTAGGAGCTGCGGCAGCTGCTGTACGAGACAGCAGCTGTCACAGCTCCTGCATCTGTCGGGAAGACGGCCGAAACGGCCGTTATTCCCGCAACTTCATATTCCGTCGCTAATTGATCCCTTACACATGTAATCTAAATCAACCTAAAATCTGATCCTAGAACTTTATACTAACCTCACTGGGGATGAATAAATATTTATTACACGTATCCACTAGGACACTAACGTTACACACCTTCAACCTTGCGCATGCGCAGTGTAATATACACGGCCGCTGAAGACGCGGCCACATAATTTCACAGAGCATGCGCGGTGGAGTGTGTTAACCACGCATGCTCTAATCAGATAGAGAAGCACGTGGTACGGTTACGTCATTTGTGGCGTAACCGTACATTTTGAAAGCCGGAAACAGGCTTGTGTCAGGTCCGAGCATTCCTAGATGAACAGTTTCCTGGAAAGTGGATTGGTCATCATGGGCCAGTTGAATGGCCCCCTAGGTCTCCCGATCTGACCCCCTTAGAATTTAATCTTTGGGGTCATCTGAAGGCAATTGTCTATGCTGTGAAGATCCGAGATGTGCAGCAACTGAAACTACGGATACTGGAAGCCTGTGCTAGCATTTCTTCTGCGTGTTGCTATCAGTGTGTGAAGAGTGGGAGAAGAGGGTTGCATTGACAATCCAACACAATGGGCAGCACTTTGAACACATTTTATAAGTGGTCAGAAACTTGTAAATAACTCATGAAAGAATAAAGTAACGTTAAAACCAAGCACACCATTGTTTTTCTTGTGAAATTCTCGATAAGTTTGATGTGTCACATGACCCTCTTCCCATTGAAAAAACTAACGTTGGATACAAAATGTCCGACTTCAAAATGGCCGCCATGGTCAACACACAGCTTGAAAAGTTTCGCCCCTCCCATATACTAATGTGCCACAAACAGGACGTTAATATCACCAACCATTCCCATTTTATTTAGGTGTATCCATATAAATGGCCCACCCTGTACAAAAAAACTGTAGTTATGCTGCCTTCCATGAATCACCCTACCTCTGCTAACCTACCGAATGTACAGTAGAGACCCTTAGATCTGCCTTGGAACTGTAGACACATAAAAGTAGGGTTCTTTTTAAGCACTATAAGCAAATTTGCTTTATTTTTTATTGTCACAGTAAAAATGGTTACAAAGATGTACATACCCTTTAACTTATGAGTAAATGACATAGATAGTATTTATGGTACACAAACAGAATGGATTTTCTTTTTGGGAGTAGTGAAAATTAAAAGATTTATAAAGAGAATAAGTGAATATATCAGTGCACAATAGTGGGCAGACAAAATGATCTAAGTCGCTAATTATATACAGTAAAATCTGAGATACATGAGAATTAATAAAGTACTTGATTCTCCTGAATTTAAGCAGTTTGCAGCATTCAGAAGAGTTCATGTAGGCACAACTAAGTAGTCACATATGGCATAAGGAAATGATCTAAAATATCTTTCCTTGTCTTATAAATGAATCATCCTTCTAATACTTGTAAGCCTTAAAAGCGTGTCAAATCGAATGCTTCTTTATGTATAGCAGATGATGAATACTATCCCTCCTTTTTAGCTAAACCACAATATTTTATCTCCCTCTGGCGTTTTCTAGTACAATGAATAGCAGCCTGACCGTAGATGTACCGATTACTATACACTTCTAGTAATAAGATAAACTTATGGAAATAACTCCCTTTGAGTAGAAAACAAAATTGTGGTCATCTAACACTTTTACCTCCAATGAAGGCTAAGCAATCCAATATCCTAAAGGCCTTTTTATATGCGCCAATGATAGAGCAAACAAGCATTTAAGCGTGTAAACAGGGCAACAATCAGGCGATGAATGAGCACACTTGTTCATCGTCTGATCGTATTTTTTATGCAGCAGAAACTCTATTTTCGTTGTCGGCAGCTTTTCGTGTTGCCGACATTATGGAAATGTTTGGGGTCAAGCTAATGTAATAACGAATGCTCATCCCAATATATAGCTCCTTGTGAAAGAAGCAAACGAGCTGTCTCGTTGATCGGCACTCGTTTTTACGGTTAATATTGGCAGGTGTAAACGGACCCTTACCCTGTTCCTAACCATAGAAGGCAAACTATGAGGTCAGAATGTAGATAACTGTGTGGAAGTGTAGGGTGGGATTGAATATGCTATAGCTTCGTAACCTGTCTGATCTGGCATTGCTAACTGATAACATGATTATGACATTACATGTTACTGGAATATATGTCCATCTGAAATGAATTCATAAAACATTATATGTTTATCATATGACATATGTGTTATAGAGGTGCTCAATGTTTTTGCCAGAGATTATTATATAGGTTGTCCCATTAAAACACCCATTTCCATAAGCCTTATTAGGGTATATAGATGTCATAGAAGTGGGTCCCCTGTTGGGGACCCTTCTCTATGAGCCTGAGCAGAGAGTTGCTGCACAGATCAGGTCCTGCTTTGTTTAATTAATTTGAATGTGTCCCATATAATACTAATATTTCCCCTGCAGTGCTCAAAATTAGCGGCCGCACAGGCCTTCCCCTTGCAAAAACAGCCAGGGGCTAGAGTAGAAGGAACCACAATGAACAGCTGGGACAGCTTCATTCTAAGTAGGGGATTGTCCTTTTACGTATACAGTTCTCAAAACTAATATACACATATAATAGTTATATATATATATATATATATATATATATATATATATAAATATACATATAAAAATATATATAAAAAAAAACTAATAATTAAAATACTGTATCTAAACCTAAACTTTCTATTTTTATTTAGAATGGCCAGAGTTTGTGAACAGCTATGCGTCATGGTGGGCTTCACATGCCCTGGATTGGCTTCAGTACGGCAAGAAACTTCTCGTTGTTCACTATGAAGACTTAAAGAAAGACCTTATTGGAAACCTTAAAGAAATGCTGTCTTTCCTCAGTGTTCCAGTAAATGAGGATCGTCTCCTTTGTGTGGAGAACAACAAAGATGGGAATTTTAAGCGCGTAGGCTCCAGTCAGACAGTCATGGATCCATTCACTCAAGACATGAAGGATACGATAGATGGATTTATCAGGACGGTAGATAAAGCACTTAAGGCCAGAAACTTTACAGGCTTACCAGAGGAATATATGCCAAGATGATATCTGGAACACAAGCATTTCTTTTGAGTTTGTAAGACTTTATACACTACTGACAGCTGTAAAATCTTTCCACTGCTCTATGCGCTTCGAAGAAACTCAATGTTGAAAAAGAAATACAGTAAAGAATAGTAGAGAGCTGTAAACCAAGGCTGAAGTTATTAGCATCTTTCTATGTCTGTTCCTCCTCTGTACTGATGGCTGGGAGATGTACACCTGTACACTGTGTTTTCTGGACCTGGTTCCTTTGTTGGTGTGTGCTGCCTCTTAGCAATACCTTTCAGGAGTAGTTTCATATGTTGCAGAGCCAGAATCTGCAATGTGTCAGAATTTCCTTCTGTACAAAAAAAAGCAAAAAAAAAAAAATAAAATGAATAAAGGTCGGGAGCAGAAAAGGGCATATTTTCATTAAAACATGGTTTATGTGTATTTTTTTTCCAAGCCAAAGAAAATTGAGTTGGAGGTCACAGTTGAGAGGTTGCTATATTTGTCTGATCAGCAGAGAGTTAAGCTGATATATTTTATTCAGCCGTGTAAGGCAGAAGAAATCAACAAATAATACAAGATCCTAAAATACTGGAAAACAAAAAACAATAACTATAAATTATTTCAACAAGCTCACAAATAAAAGGGCATATCAAGAAAAACATTGTAGGGAGGGACTAAAAATAGCATTGGAAATAGGTAATAAGAAGCAGATAGAAACAAATATCTTGTATTATATGTAGAAAATAAGAGAAGTTTCTTCTTCATTGTAGACATTAGTTTCATAAACCTGTTTTATATTAATTAATATCTGATCAATCTTCTTCGGATTGTTCTGTTCTTTTACTACTTGCTCAAACAAATCAGCTGATCATCTGGGGCTGCTGAACAAAAGGAATGGAACAACCCTTTAAAAGGGTTTTCTGAATTTATGCGAAAAATCGTAATCACCGTATAATAAGTTATACAACTTTCTAATATATTTTGCGTGTCAAGATCTCTGTTTGCTGTCAGTGAGTGAAAACATTGTTCACACCCAGAAGCTAAACACCTGTATAGACCTAATCCATCTGTAAAGTGAATACAATTGTATCCAGTCTAGGCAATGCTCTGTAAGCCAAAAACCTGGACACCAGACTCATACATTGTAGCAAACTACCAGATGGATGTGTACAGCTGCTCATGATGTATTTAGCTCACAGAGCATTGCCTAGACTGAATACAAATATATCCACTTCTCAGCTGAGAGTAGGACTATCAATGTACAATGTTTGCTGTCTCTGGTGAGCAATTTAAACATAAAATATAATAGAAAGTTGCAGAACTTGTCGTTGTACAATGATTAAAGGTTCGGATAGGTGATACGTTTTTAATCACTGGGGGCCCCACCACTTGGACCCCAACGGATCATGAGAACTGGGGCCCTGAACCCCCAGATCCTTCTCACTGCACTTCTGCAGTGAGAAAGAGCTTAAATGGAGCAGCAGTAGAGCATGTTCCCTCTGCTATACTTGACTGTTTCCGTAATTTCCATGGACTTTAAATAAACCGGCAGCACACATGCTCGACTGCCACTCCATTTAATGTCTTCCTCACTGCGATTGAGCAGTGAGGAGGATCTGTGGGTTTGTGATCCCTGTTCTCACGATAGGTGGGGGTCCCAGCGATGGGACCCCAGTGATCAGAAAATTATCACCTATCCTGTGGAAAGGTGATCATTTATGATTTTGAAAATACCACATTAAGCTTTATTTACATAAAAATAGAAAACCCCTTTAAGTGATCATGTGGTCATAAAGTTCCCAATGAAAATGTAACATAAACCAAAAAGGAAGCATATTATAACGAGCATACTGAGCAGACTAAAAGCACCAGGCTTTTCTATTGTGATAATGAAAGCAGGACATCCACATTTGGTGTTTATATATATCTTCACTAGGTAAGAACAGTTTACCACACTGGAAGAAGTGCAATATCGATAATTTCTCTTTTGGATTCCAAGCTAAAATGAAGACTTTTTTTTAAAGAAGTTTTTGAGTATTATCTGGGTTTTTACTATGGTTATTAAAGGATCAACCCCACAAAAAAATTTACTCTCTGGCCCGTTGGATAGGCACATTATGTAAATTGTGGTGTATAATCTTCTTACCGGTGGCTGTATTTGTGAGTTATTCACTCCCTTCTGGTCCTCAGCTGTGTCATGTGACCAGCAATAGGACTCCACAATGGACATGGCGTCTAATGTGTGAACAGGAAGTCAGTTTCTCTATTCATTCCTATAAGACTCACATCGAGGCTGTGATTGTAATGAATAGAGAAACTGACTTCCTGTTCACATGTGAGACGCTATAGAAGTTGGTCCCATGACACCGCTGAGGACCAGAAGGGAATGGATAACTCACAAATACAGCCAACCGTAAGAAAATAACCTTCACCACAATTTACATAAAGTGCCTCTCTAATGGGCCAGAGAACAAAAAATTTGTTCAGATTGGCAAACACTTTTAATTACTATGGGTTTGGTTTAGTTATTAAAAAGTGCTCTACTTATTATGGGCCTAAATATGACATTTTTAATGACAGTCTAAGGGCTTATTCACACGAACCTAGAATACGTCCATGTGATGGCTATGAAACAACGGCCATCACACGGATGCATGTATTTCAATGGGGCCATTCACACCGCCATTGTTTTAACGGACCATGTGAATGGTCCATTGAAAAATAGAATAGGTCCTATTTTCTTCAGTTTTCACAGATCCCTCAATAGACTCAAGTCTATGGGGATCAGTGAAAACAGGTCCCACACGGGTGAAACTCGGACGTGAAAAACGACAGTGTGTGAATAAGCCCTACGTAAAGGAAGTATTTTAAGTGATTTGCTCTAAATCTTTTAAAAGGCACATTTTGACCTGTCTAACAACCATTTCCCCCCTTTTTAGTTAATAAATGTAGCCTAAGTTATGTCACCATTAGAGACCACGCTCACTTTTCTAGTAATTTTCCAAATTTATAAGCAATAACTTTAAAACCAAGTAGAGGGTGCTGTTGAAGGGGACTAAAAGTCAACTACTATTTAGTAGCATAACAAGTGACCATGGAGCCCCTTAGCAAAACTTGAAAGCGACAAGAGTGTAAAGCTTATTATTGTGTTCTCTTATTGTCCCCATTGTCTTTTTCTCCTTCCCAGTTAATACTGGATTAATCTTGGGGTCTCCTAGGGAACAAAATGTTTGGGGGACCCCTTGTGAGTATCAGTGACATATAATATGTGGCTAACTTGAAGAGGTTTAACCATAATCATTATTTTTCAATTATCCTGTGGATAGGTGATAAATATCTGATCGGTGGTGGTCCAACCAATGGAACCCCTGCCGATCAAGAGAACATGAGCTGGGACAGCCACAGATGGGGCGGCCGAGCACTATCTTCGACAGCCCCATAGAAATGAATGGAGCGGTAGCCTAGCATGCACACTACCACTCCATTCCTATGGGGTTCCCAGGAACGACTAGGCAAGCTTATTCTCGTGATCTGTGGAGGTCCCAGGCAGGCGCGGACATACCATTGGTGCAACATGTGCAGCTGCACAGGGGCACAGTAGGTAAGGGGGCCCACTGTCACCTTAAATCAGTCTTCTGTCTAATAGATTGCATGTAAATGCCTGAGCTAAAGAATTTTATGGCTCACAATTACTGATGGGTTCTTAGACAGACATATCGGGGTAATTTATGATGAAATGTTGGAGAACATGGGCCCATATACTGTTCTTGCATGGGGGCCCTCAGCTGTCTGTGTCTGCCCCTGGACCCAGTGGTCGGACCCCTACCGATCAGATATTAATCACCTATTCTGTGGATAGGTGATAAAAAGTGATTATGGGAAAACTCACGGCTATATACGTTCTAACTGCCGATGCCCCGTGCAGTTAGTACGTATATAGCCGTTTGCAGCGTGCATCAGGGTTTAATGAGTGCAGGAGCTGCTTCGGCATGAGCAGCTCTGCACTAATCTATGTGTTGGCTCGCTCTACAAGTGCCGACACCTCTTTGACTTAGTTTCATAAAACAAACGTGTTTTTTTTAATGAAACTAAAGTTACCAGTGCAGCGCTGCTAACAATGAAGCAGTCTGCACTTTTCTCATAAAAATGTAAAACATGGAATTAATTCAACTCATCTAAAAAAATGAAAGCCTCACAAGTCTTGTAAAAAACAAAATCAGAAATGGAAAATTTGACCTGGACACAGGGGCATCAATGACCCTTGGTCATGAAAGTCTTAAAGAAGTTATCCTAGGATTCAAAAAGCTTTTTATTGTAGGGCAAAATACTAAAATGAAAACTTTTCCATATACTTGCCTAACAATTATCTCTATATTTCCCCATTGTTTCCTTTCTTTATCCCCTGTACCTCCTCCCTCCTTGTTTAGATTGGTGTGTGATAAAGTCTTGTTCACAGCAACTCTCCTGCCATATACTAAAGCCTTTATAGAGTTGGAGGTAGATTTAAAAACTACCATGTCTTCTCTGAAAAGCTCTTGTGGAAACATGAAGGTCGAAGCTGTAGCTGGTAAACTGAAAAATTGCCCCTTTTGCCCTTCCTATAGTCTGTCCCTATTTTCCGTGATCTACCGCTACTTACTACCTGTTTTCACTCTCCTATTTCATCATCCACAGCATTTAACCTCAAAGAGGATTTGGGACCCTTGGCTGCTGGGTCCCATAGTACTTGCTTCACCGGTAGTTACACCAATATTACCAACCCACATGAAGTATGCAACTTTGGTTTTCGCTAAAGAAAATTAAAATATAAAACAGATCATCGTACACTATATGTATGATTCATGCAAACGCGACATTGACAAGAATAAGGTCGATCAGAAGAAAGGGCATGCAGTATCTTGGATTGTTCGCTGTGCATCTCAGTAAAATATGTTGGCACAAGGTAAATAATTCATAATACATTTTGTCTCATGTAAGTACTGTTTTTACGCAAGAGTAATGCTTTATACCAGTTGTTTAATCACAATTTAATTTATTTAAATTTATGCATATTTATTCATTAATGGAAAAATGAAAACATCACAACACTGGTTATGAGGTTAATGTAGTAGATGTGCAGTTCTTCACAATTCTTATCTTCTAAAGGCTTACTTCTCTTTTTTTTTGACAGTACGTGCTTGAGATGTATGTACATTACTGTTACATGCTGCTGTATACGTGACACCATTCCCCTCTGAATTCTCACAGGGTACTTAATAACCATTGAGAAGCATTGTATACAACCTAAGTGCCCATGACAATCAAATTATACATCACCATGTTACGCTGTTGAAATCCACCTGAACATTTCTCTCATAGACACTTCATAAAATTAACTACAACACAAGGATATAATGCATAATTAATGGGAAATATTGTGAAGCGATATCATTTCTAATGTCTAATTACTTTATATTTTTTTATGTTATTGTTACGGTACATATTTCTAGATATTGCGACAGCCTTGATCAAGGATATTATGTTTTATGTAGACAACCTTATACGCAAGCAAAAAGCACAGAAATAGCAAAACAGTAAATCTTTAATATATATATAAGTCAAATACAATACATAGTAATCGAACAGCTGCTACAACAGGGCCATACTTAGAATAAGATACAGCAAGGGCAAGATGGAAAAAAAATGCCATGTGACATAACCCCTAGCCTCCTGACAAAGCAGGTCTTTTTTTGCGAAACGCGCTTCGAGGTTCCCTTTGCCGACCTATATCTCCGCTCTCACTAGGTCCATCATGTCTCAGGGTATATTAGCTCCCTTGCCTTGCTGAGGGCTTATCTGTTGTCTTTATTTATTATTCGCTGTATTTTTCCACTGAGATTCACAATCCTACATGAGGTCTATACACTTATTGGTAAGTATTTATCTGACCTTTACATTAGTGATTTCTATATAGCCTGCCCTCAGCATTGTTCACTATTTTAGGTCCATACATATACATATCTCTCATATATGTATTGGTCTTCGTGCAATACTGAATATTTGTATTATCCCTATATTTAACTCTTTGCATTGCATTTATAGGTGGTTGTTCTATATGTCACATGGCATTTTTTCCATCTTGACCTTGCTGTATCTTTTTCTACGTATGGTCCTATTTTAATAGCTGTTAGATTACTATGTATTGTATTTTATATATTTCAAAGATTTACTATTTTGCTATTTCTGTTTTTTTTTTTGCTTACGGATATGTTGTTTACTTGTAATCAATGGGGCTCTTTTTGCATTGGTTTTTGTATGAGGTATTTTGTAGGTTTTGTTTATGTTTTATGCTTCTGTATAAATGTAAAAAAATTCTTAAACACAAAGAGAGAGATATAAATATTAAAATGCCTTGCAAATATTTATCCCTACTTGTTCTTCCAGCTGTTTACAGTTTCAGAAGATTTTTTTATGTAAACTTCTGGTCCACCAGGAATACAATTGTTAGGCAGCAAAAAACCCAAGGCACTATCATAATACATATACAGTACGTATATTGCAAAATGCAATAATTTCTCAAATGTGAGGTTTACTTTAAAAAATCTGTATTTCACTTACTAATTAAGTATGAAATATATTTTATTGTCGAGGGGTCAAAAATTTTTGATTCTAGACATTATAAAAATATTCATTTTATCTGGATGTTGTATGCAACTTTATACATAGACTATGTGGCACTGTGTAACTTGCTGATGGATAGTTAAAAAAAATAGGCGCTGTATAGTAATATTGCCTGGCTTAGTCGTTACAGTGCCTAGGTTTTTTTTTTTTAACCCCTTAATACCGAGCAAGTTTTTCCATCGACGCATTCAAAGAGCTCTAACTTTTTTATTTTTAAGTCGACATAGCTCTATAAGAACTTTTTTGTGGGACAAGATTTATTTTTTAATAGCACCATTTTGGGGTACATATATAATTTATTGATTAACTTTTTAATGACTTTTTTGTTGAGGTAGAGTAAAAAAAATTGAAATTTCACCATCTTAAATTTACGCCATTTACCATGTGGTAGAAATAACTTTATTCAGCGGGTCGTTACGATTGTGGCAATACCATATTTTTATAGGTTTTTTTATGTTTTACTGCTTTTACACAGTAAAAACACTTTTTTTTCAAAATTGTGTTTTTGTCTCTCCATATTTGAAGAGCCATAACTTTGTCTTGTTCCGCCAATGTAGCTGTATGAGGGTTTTTGTTTTGCGGGATAACTTGTAGTTTTTATTGCTATAATTTTGGAGTACATGCAACTTTTTGATCACTTTTTATCAAATCTTTTTGAAGGCAGGATGAACATAAAATAGCAATTCTGGCATTGTTTTTTTTACTTATTTTTTTTACAGCGTTCACCGTGTGGGTTAAATGGAATTGTTTTATAGTTGGGGTCATTACGAACGTGGCGATACCAAATATGTGTAATTATTAACTTTTTTCATAATAAAGTATTTTGTAAGCGGAAAAAAGTGGGTTTTTAATTATTTTTACTTGGGACTTTTTATTTATTTATTTCAAACTTTATTGAACCTTTTAAACTCTTTTTCTTCAGTCCCGCTAGGAGAAATTACTGTGCGATGTTTTGATCGCTTGTATAATACACTGCAATACTCCCGTATTGCATTGTATTATTGCCTGTCAGTGCAAGGCACTGGCCTAACATGCAATCACTAGACCTTTGTAAGGCCCCCGGCTGCCATAGAAACCATTGCATAGGGGGGTGCAGGTGGGATGAGAGAGGGAGCCCCTTCCCTCCAAAACCACTTAGATGTGGTGCTCGTTACTGAGCGCCGCATCTGAGGGGTTAAATACAGGGGTGGGATTCAAATTTTTAACAACAGGCTCCCTGTTTTTCGGACAAAGACATGCGGGGGGGGGGGGGTTCACGGTGTTTTGCGCCATTGAAAATTATTCTAATAATAAAATAAAACCATTATGATATTCCAAATACCCCTTACATTAAGGTGGACTCTAAATAAAAAAAAATCCTGTCCAGAATGTTTGCGTGGATTGCCATACTATTTATATAATTACATAAGCGTACAGACCTACCCACGCATTATATTAAACTCATCCATTACGTATAGGCCTATTTTGCACATTCAATATCCTAAGCGTGCTTCCCATTTAGTTAGACTGTGCACATGAGAAGGGTGGAGGACAGTGTGGCACGTGCAGTAAGCAGCGACAATTCTCCCGGCTAATGCACAGATATGGCACCAGGAGCAAGCTCAGTACATATATACAGCACCAGAACAAAGCTCAGTACATATATACTGCACCAGAACAAAGCTCAGTACAAATATACAGCACAAGAACAAAGCTCAGTACATAAATACAGCACCAGAACCAAGCTCAGTACATATATATATATATATATATATATATATATATATAATGTTTTGAGCTTGGTTGTTCTGATATATATGTACTGAGCTTTATTCTGGTGCTGTATATATGTACTGAGCTTTGTTCTTGTGCTGTATATTTGTACTGAGCTTTGTTCTGGTGCAGTATATATGTACTGAGCTTTGTTCTGGTGCTGTATATATGTACTGAGCTTGCTCCTGGTGCCATATCTGTGCATTAGCCGGGAGAATTGTCGCTGCTTACTGCACGTGCCACACTGTCCTCCACCCTTCTCATGTGCACAGTCTAACTAAATGGGAAGCACGCTTAGGATATTGAATGTGCAAAATAGGCCTGGGGGGGAGATGTATCTGCCATACAGAAATTTATGGATTTCCTCAATTCCAACGAGTACAACCTTCGGTTCACACATACATTTTCCAAAACTAATATTATATTCCTAGACCTGGAACTAAAAGGAGAAGATGGGATACAAATACATACAAAAACTTACAGAAAACCAACAGCAGGAAATACCATCTTACATGCAGGTAGTAACCATTCAAAACAGACCATTGTCTCGATCCCAGTGGGCGAACTATACAGAGCAAAACGCAACTGCAGCTCAGACGCACAATTCAAAACTGAAACACAAGTTATACATAATAGACTATCTAACAGGGGATATCCAGGTTGGTCCTTAGACAGAGCTGACAAAATAATAGCTGAGAAAAGTAGAGACACCCTTTTGTCCCAAAACAAACATGTAAAACCAACATCCAATACACCCACATTAGTCTTACAACAAACTAACCAATTTAACAGTATAAAAAGAATTGTGAATAAACACCTACCTATGCTCAGAGAAGATCCAGCTCTAGAAGACATCCTCAGGAACGGATGTAGAATAGTCCCACGTAAGGCTCCATCTTTGGCCACGACACTCTCTCCATCGTTTTTTAATCCCATCAAGACAACAAGTTCTTGGTTAGAACAAAAAGGATTTTTTAGATGTGGAAATAATCCGTGTAAAGTATGCTCATATGTGATACCAAAAAAAACATTCACAAATTCAACCAATACTGATACACATCCCATTAAAAATTATATGAATTGTAACACCGACTCGGTCATATACATAATTGAATGTACATTATGTAACCTGAAATATATTGGATGTACAAACAGGAAATTTAAAATAAGAATTCTTGAACACCTTGGCTACATCCGCAATCCAAATATCCTCAACACATCAAATGTAGCAAAGCACTTTATAACTCAACACAATAGAACAATTGATGGTTTTTCTTGTTATGCGATTGAAAAAATTTATAATCCAAAAAGAGGCGGTGATATTAGACATATAACACAAACAAGAGAAGCCTTCTGGATTTTCAGTCTCCAAACAAGGGTCCCAAAAGGCTTAAATTTGAGAAAAGATCTCATGTTCCACTACTAAACGCAAAATGGTGACATCCTCGATTTCACTTATAACCGGCAATCCAGCTCTAAAATAGACAGTGAACTTGTATGCCAATTAAATATTTTCAAATATACTCTAGGAATATAGTGACAGAATTAAAAATTTCGATCCAAAAAGACATAACTAATTTAGATCAATGACAAATAATAAACAAGAATACATTCATAACAGTTCCAAACAATACATAAAAAATACCATGGTATCAAATATAATATAAACAACGAAAAATAAAAAACAAATAAAAAATAATAAAAAATCTGTTTATGCTATATTCAAACAATATACCACATTAATTCATAAACCGGTATGAATTATAAGTGTCTAAAGAAATAATATGGACTGGGAATCACTTCAAGGATTACCCTTACAATATCCAATAAAACATCTATTCGCTCACTTTGAAAAAATTAAAAATTATATATATTTTCCTAAAAACAAAACTGTCAATCGTGTGTAAATACATCAGGATATATATAATTAACATCCGAATATATATATAATTAATAAGAGGTTCCTTAGTTCCATAGGAAATGTTTGAATTTTTCCAGAATTTTAACTTCAGCAGTAATTTTAAGATATTCCCGTCAATTCACACACAAAAATCCATACAAAAAACGTAAAGGGAGAAATAAAAACTAACAAACAGTGAAAAAAAGGTAAAATAGTAAACTAACCTTAAAGAACACCCGAAAATGGATAATCAAAAACCAATGTATATCAAGAAGTCTAATACCAGTGTATTTTTTGTTATTTTAAATGTACGTCCTTTTCACATCTACACACAATCCATTGTCTTTTCACTCAAGTCAACAATAGGCGTTTCTTCACTCTTTAAGCCAGCTTTTTAAACGTATTTGCGTATCTAAAGTCACCATAATAGGACATTTCTATTATAAACAAATATTGTAATTAAATATTATGTATATCAAACATAGTTACCGAAGAGGAACAGCGATCTGATGAAAACTGTCGAGCTTCTTTCTATTTCTGTTGAAATTTAAAAAAGAAGAAAATTAGAAATATCAGATATTACTAAGTACACAGATCGTTTTTTCTGACATAGGATTTTAACGCATAGTAAGTAACACCTTATCCATACCTTATTCAATGGAACTTGGACATTTTTTCTGGGTGTTAAAATGGAAGATTGCGTTCCACGGGGCTCCTCCCTGTTCTTTCGGCTCTGAACCGCAATCAACTAATTACATACAAGACAGACTGGTTATAAAAAGTGAAGACTGCATAGTCAGACTTACCATAAGCCATGACTAAGGACCTGGAGAAGGTCAGAAACGCGTAGGCTACCGCCTATATTTCTTTTTCCCTCTGGATTTGGACAATACCCACTTGTCACCTCAACCACTACACGTAGCTCACTTGCTACGATTTTAATCAAGATAAAATAAAACTTGGGAATAGACTCCCGTTTTAATAGACATCGTATCTACAGCGCTGGATCCAACCCTCCTGTTTTTGCTGTATATATGTACTAAGCTTTGTTGTGGTGCTGTATATATGTACTGAGCTTTGTTCTGGTGCTGTATTTATATGCAGAGCTTAGTTCTGAAGTTGTATATATGTTTTTGAGCCTCTCTTTGGTGCTGTATATATGTATTGAGCTTAGTTGTTATGATGTATATAACTCCAGAACCAAGCTCAGTACATATTTATATACAGCACCAGAACCAAGCTCAGTACATATATACAGCACCAGTACAAATACAGCTCAGTACGGAGATAATTTGCCATATAAGTTTGTACGGCATAAAACTACAGCTCCTAGTATAGCCAGAACGATGGTAAGGATATGCTGGGAGTTGCTGTTTCACAAAAAGAACGATACACACATCATCTCGCTGCAGATAATACAGTGACTACAGTACTGAGCAGTTACAGGGAGAATAAACATTTACATTTAGTGAGTCACCGGTGACTACTTCTCAGATTGTAGTGGTTCTCTTTACTTTTCCATCTGGTCCAGAACTCTATGATGCCTCCTGGCCATGACCCATTTCTGCGGAAATAGATAAATTTGCTGCTCAGATGTCTTTGGAAGCTAACTTTTTCAACATTTCTGCACCTATAAACGAAGAACAAATTTTTATGGTACCACACTCTATGCCCCCAAATATAATAGTATCATACGCTATGTCCCCGAATATAATAGCGCTACACACTGTGCCCCTGAATCTAATAGTAACATACACTGTGCCCCTGAATAAAATTGTGTAAAACACTGTAAAATAATGCACCACACACAGTGCCCCTGTAGATAGTGCTCCCAGTAGAGCCCTCTATAGATAGTTCTCCCCATAGAGCCCTCTGTAGGTTGTAGAGTTCCCTGTAGATAGTGCCCCCTGTAGCGTTGCCTGCAGACATGACCCCTGAAGCATTCCCTGTAGATAGTGCCACCTGTGGCATTTACTGTAGCGTTCCCTGTATAGTGCCCCCTGTAGGATTCACTGTATAGTGCCCCCTGTAGATAGGCCCCCCTGTGGCATTCCCTGTGGATAGAGCCCCTTGTGGCATTCACTGTAGATAGAGCCCCCTGTGGCATTCCCTGTAGAGCCCCCTGTGGTGTTCCCTGTAGATTGAGCCCCCTGTGCCCCTGTGGCGGTGCCTGTACATAGGGCCCCCTGTGACGTTTCCTGTAGATAGAGCCCCTTGTGGTGTTCCCTGTAGATAGGGCCTCTTGTGGTGTTCCCTGTAGATATAGCCCCCTGTAGTGTTCCCTGTAGATAGAGCCCCCTGTGGCGGCCCCTGTAAATAGGGCCCCATGTGGCGTTCCTTGTAGATGTCTATCTACAGGGAACGCCACATGGGGCCCTGTCTACAGAGAACACCACATGGGGCCCTATATACAGGGACTGCCACAGGGGCACAGGGGGCTCTATCTACAGGGAACACCACAGGGGTCGCTATCTACAGGAAACCCCACAGGGGGCCCTATCTACGGGGAATGCCACATGGGGCCCTATCTACATGGAACACCACATGGGGCCCTATCTACAGGGACCGCCACAGGGGGCTCTATCTACAGGGAACGCCACAGGGGTCTCTATCTACAGGAAACCCCACATTGAGCCCTATCTACAGGAAACACCACATGGGGCCCTATGTGGCGTTATCCTGTAGATAGGGGCCCCTGAGGCATTCCCTGTAGATAAGGGCCCTTATATAGGGGACATACTAAAAAGAATGAAGAAAAAGAATGAACAATATTAGTAATGGGTGAAAATATAAAAAAAAATATGAGTTTTTTACGTTTTGAAAACATGGAATGAACAGATTTTCTTTGTAGTTAATGACAAAATAAAAACAAATTCCATAGAAACAGATGTGTAAAAATGTTTACTGTGATTGATAGACCTGGAATGAACAGGATATAAGTGTAGTTTATAAGGGAATGAACACATTCCCTTATAAACGACACAAATATCCTGTTCATTCCAGGTCTATCAAGCACAGGAATTTTCTAAGGCGTCTGTTTATATGGAATGGGTGTTTATTTCCTCATTTACTACAAAGAAAATCTGTTCATGCCATGTCTACCAAATATAAAAAATTCATTATGCCCTTTTTTATATTTTCTTCCCATTAGTAATAATTTTCATTCTTTTTGATTCATTCTTTTTGTTCATTCTTTTTAGTATGTCCCCCTATATAGTCCCCTGTAGTTAGTTCCCTATAGTCTTCTGTAGTTCTCATTCACTGTATAGTCCCCTATGTAGTGCCCTATAGTGCCCACAGTAGAAGGAAAAAAACCACATTTTCTTACCTGTCTCGTTGCCCCGCCATCCTCCAGCGACGTCAGTCCTCATCCATCGGAATGATGCAGCGGCGCAATGACGTCATCGCCATCGCGCCGAGTGCATCATCACTAAAGCGCTGAATGGCGAGGCATCATGTGCCTCGCCAGGGAAGTGCTGGTCAACTCAATTATATCCTCGTCTTAAGGACGTGGATACAATTGAGTGCAGGGGACCAGTTCCGGCTTCCCACTTCACCTGGTTCTGCGAACCGGCTGTCATTTTAACAACCGGTTCAAGAGAACCGGGGCGAAGCGGCCGGATCCCACCCCTGGTTAAATATGATCAGAGACCACTGCTAGCCCCCCTGTTCAGTGGGTAGTTGTAGTGTGCCCAGAGCAATACTTGGAGTACCCCCTGCCCAAATAAAAGATCTAAGATCTATATCAATATTGGAGCACAGTGACAATGGTAGCCATACTAGAGAGTTATGAAAAAGGTACACAAATCTGGGCAGGGACTTCATTTTAAATAGATGAATTCTGCCTGTAACTGTGAGAAAGAGGTGTTTCCAAAGGAGTGATATTATCAGGTATAAAGCTACAGATATTGTGCCTAATGACTATACCTAGATAAGTAATACAAAAAATAATACAGATGAAACTTGAAAGATGCTTTAAAGAAATACTAGAAATGCATATTTTTTTATATTACGGACACTGGACATTAGTCCCCTGTTTTTAAGGAATATGCGTAAATTAATGCACAGTTGGAAACTCTGTGCATAGCATTGTAATAAATTCTGCTCCTTTATAAGTGTCCTGCCTGGACCTTGAGCGGGGAAACACAAACTGGGCACCCTCAGATAATGATCCATTACAGTGCTGCTTCCTATCGCTTGTTTCTGATCAAGTTATCCGCAGTAAGGGTATGTTCACACGTGCACGTCTGTTACGGCTGAAATTACGGAGCTGTTTTAAGGCGAAAACAGCTCCTGAATTTCAGACGTAATGGCAAGTGCAGGCATTTTTCGCAGCGTCCATTACGGACGTAATTGGAGCTGTTTTTCTATGGAGTCAATGGAAAATGGCTCCAATTACGTCCCAAGAAGTGACATGCACTTCTTTGACGCGGGCATCTTTTTTATGCACCGTCTTTTGACAGCGGCGCGTAAAAAAAATGACCGTCTGCACAGTACATCGTAAAACCCATTCAAATGAATGGGCAGATGTTTGCCGACGCTTTCAAGCAGTATTTTCGGCCGTAATTCCAGGCGTAAAACGCCTGAATTACGTCCGTAAATAGTGCGTGTGAACATACCCTAAGAAGCAGTGTTGTTTTGTCTTATTACATACAGTGACATTTTTTGGTTCTTGAATGTTTTTGCTTTCTAATTTTTTATGGTTCGGCGCATCCTATAGCGATGGAGCGTCCTAATGTAATGTACCATTGTTAATCCACTTTCAATTTACAGTAAGTTTCTGGTGTATGGTATCCTCCCAAGACTCAATGGACATAATATCCTGGAAAAGTGCATCTGCCCTAGTTTGTGACATCATTCTGTCAGTATGTCACATACTTGTGATTATGGGTCACTAAGGTTCAGACTACAGTCTCCGCTGTATTATGGATTATTTCCTTGTAACAAGCGCAAAGTAATTCTGATGTCAAAGCTTTATCCTCAGTAGAATCACTGTAGGCTTTTGAGAAATTGTATTCTTGTCCTTGAGTGATCTACAAGATATGAGAACATTTTATAATCATTCCATCTCCAGGTAACTTTCCATCTACAAGGAAACTCTGCATGTCTAATGCACTTTCCCTATGACATTGCGTTCTGAACCTATTGAACCGACAAAAAACAAAAAGAAACACACAAAACTTTTATACCTGTAATTCACAGTTTGAAAATACTTGTTTTCTGACAATAGTCATAAAGTGTCATTATTCTTTACACCATTTTTTGGAAAGCATTGGGATTGAATTATGTTACATGAGTTGGGTCTGCAAATTGTTTCATAATTTTATTTTCTGCAAAAGTTTAAATTTGACTAAAAGCTGATCAATTATAAATGTGACATGGAAACGGGCAAGTAATTCCGGGGCACTGTTGTCTAAAAAGGACTAGAAGATACCGATATTTCCCCAAAATATTAATTGGTAGGTGTTTCAGGGTCGGACAAAACCCTTCTTCAAGCAGCGTTTCCTAGTCCATTATTTCAGATGACAACATCTTAGATTCTTTGATGCTTTTGTCCTTACATTTATGATGTCTTTAGGACTCTTCACTTGGATCCTCCATCAAGGAGAAGCAGCTATGTCATGCAATATCCCATTAAAGCTGAACAAGTAGGTGCAATTGCAGACAAGTGTAATATGTGACCATCTAATGAATGTGAGAGAGGGCTTACAGAGCGAATGAGAAAATCCAACCCACTGATGGGCAGTAAGGAGGTCATTATAAAGTTACAATTATGCCCTCTGATTCAGTGTTATTAGGCATCTGCGAGATGTTCTGTGGTGAAGTAGCCATTCCTGGTAACAGATTTACTTCAGCAACAAGGTATGAGGAAAATTAAGATTGACGGGGGTATTTTAATTTAAAGAGATTTTCCAAAAGTAGGTGATTCTATAATAAACTTACCTGTCTGGGATCCAGCTACATGTTGTACCCTAATTTGGACCTTAAGAATAGCAAAAACGACCTGTGTTTGTAAGATTGTGCTCAAGCTGTATAAATTGAATTCTATAAAGTTTCATCTTACAAATCAGTGTTTCTCGACTCCTGTCCACGAATACCCCCCACTCATAATTGGTTATATTGTATGCAGAATTACACAGGGAGTTTTTGTATACTCAAAAAATGCATATTTTTGGGACACCTGAGATCAACAGTAAGGGTATGTTCACACGGCTTATTTTTGGCTGTTTTTCGTGCCGTAAACGCCCGAAAAACGGCTGAAAAATCGGAAGCAGAACGCCTCCAAACATCTGCCCATTGATTTCAATGGGAAAACGGCATTCTATTCCGACGGAGCGTTTTTCTCGACATTTTTTTACGCGTAATAAAACTGCTGCGAAAAAGAAGTGCAGGACACATCTTGGGACATTTTTGGAGCCGTTTTCCGTTGACTCTATTGAAAAAAGCTCCAAAAATGGGCGTAAAAAACGCACCGAAAATCGTGAGTGGCACAAAAAACGTCTGACAATCAGGAGCGGTTTTCCTTTGAAAACAGCTCCATATTTTGTGATGTTTTTGCTCACTGCGTGTGAACATACCCTTAGGGTATGTTCACACGGCAACAAAAAATATTTACAGAGCTGTTTTCAGGCGAAAACAGGTCCTGAATTTCAGACGTTTTGACAACTGCAGGCGTTTTTCACGGCGTCGATTGCGGACGTAATTGGAGCTGCTTTTCATTGGAGTCAATGAAAAACTGCTCCAATTACGTCCCAAGAAGTGAAATGCATTTCTTTGAGGTGGGCGTCTTTTTACATGCCGTCTTTTGACAGCAACGCGTAAAATTACACCTCGTCTGAACAGAACGTCATAAGACCCATTGAATTCAATAGGCAGATATTTGCAGACAGTTTGGAGTCGTTTTTTTAGGCGTAATTCGAGGTGTAAAATGCTTGGATTACATCCGTAAATAGGGCGTGTGAACATATCCTTAAGAAACACTATTTTAAATTACTACAGGTGAATTGTCCAGAGATTGAAAGTTTGTCCCATCTATGATTTTCTGGATTATGTTTCATCTTATCTACTTATCTACTAACTTATTCAGAAGCCCATTGCTTTAAAATGCATATGAGATACCTTCGTAGAGCTGTTGAACACAACAAAGTTTCTGCATAATTATAATTATGGCAGAATCTCCAGAAAAACATGTGTGGATCAATTTGCAGAATTCATCCTGTATAATTAGATTCGGGGAGCAGTATTTAGTTGTGTATAAATGAGATACAAAAACAATGGTGTTGAAAAGCTCCATAATTATATCTAAATCCTAATGAAGTCCCTAGCTAGCTCAAATTAGATCTGGAAAAGCATGAGTATAAAGAAATGTACTGTACAGAATTAAGTATCACATCTTATGGACAAATAATCAAAACTCTTCTGGGATTCAAAAAGGCATAGGGAGGAGCTGTGCTAGGAATTACTGGGAATCTGGAATATTTTTCTGCCATTTGCTGCAAATTGGAATTAAGGAGAGTTTATGCTAGATTGGTAATGGTATGGTAACCTCTGCCAGATTTTTTTTTCTATAGAAAATAGTTGTTTCTTTGATCTTTCTTAAATTTCTAAACAGCATAAAAGAGCAAGCCAAGAACTATCAATGTGAAAAATGGTTTAAAAATAGATTTAGTCCTTCATTGAACCACTTCAGTTATAGTACTTCCAATGAATTGGTGCTCCCTTATATTGCATTTGAGCCAACAGAGCACATCATCTGCAAACTATCAACTTTTCACATGACACATGCTATGGCGAGAATGAACATGAATATAACAATGTACCATCTGCTCTCTGTGCTTGAGCAGTGTCTCACTGTTATCATTAATGCATCAACCCACCATTGTAACCTCTCTTATTTGACTATAAGCCAAAGAGTGTACCTGGATGCCGGTCTCCAGCTAGCTTAGTAGGTACTTGGGTGGCGTCTAAGGGGCAGTGATGCAAAGTAGCACAGCATAGCGGGGACAGACTTTAGCAACACTTAAGTTGTGCTCCAGCGCAGGAGAAGTTTGGCAACAGACGATGATAAATGACAGCAACATTTATTAAGTTGGCAAACTCCCACAGGGAGGTATGGACTTTGCAGGTAAGATTTCCAGGTCATGGTCCCCAGGATATTTCCCAATAGACAGTAGGTCTGCAGGTGGGTGGTACAATCAGTGTTGTGGTCAAGCAGATCTGGGTCGGTCACTGGCAGGCAATGTGAGGTCCATAAATTAGTATCAGGAGGCAAGATAAGGGTCAGACCAGAGGCCGGTACACAGATTTATCTAATCAATCGGAGTCAAGACGAAAGCCGGGTCAAACAGAGGGATTCATAGGAGAATCACCAGGAAACTCACAACCATGGCTGAGAATCAAGCAAGGAACTCCAGGTCCTATTCCTCTTTAAAGTCTCCAACGACGATATCATCCATTTCGGCTGACTTAGCCAATGGGACACCACAGCTTCAGAATGGCTAATGCGCCCATCAGGCAGATTGAGTGCTGCGGCAGGTTAGAAATTAAGATTCCTGACGATTCTCTTATTTTTCTCAATAGGAAGAGTTCAAAAAATAAAATTCCCTGTGGAATAATGGAGAAAATCTCGTTGAATACTATCAAAAGCTACATCGGCATTCTTTTTTCTTCATAGGTTAAAGTGTGCCCCTGGCCATAAAAAGCACAAAAAAACTTCCTGCTAAAACCTCATGTGCAGTAACTGTGTGACATCTTTCTGTTTAACTGTTTGTTTTAAAGACTTCTGCTGGAAGTATTGGCTATATTGACCATCTTCATAGAGGGGTTTGCTTGGTCCTCACTTTGGAACCTTGCTAAACTTATGCCTTACTCTGCCCCTCTATGTTAAAGGCCCTGGAAGGACAACCGCGATGCTTCTCCTATTACACAATATGCTGAAATTGATGGATCACACGTTCTAGAATACCCTTATTTTGGTGCTGTTGAGAAAAAAAAAAATTGAGATCAAACAGCAATTTACTATGTGACACATATCCTTGTGTTTTCTTGGTCACTTCTGCTTTAATAAATTGTCATGTGCAGCCAGTCAAATATTGACTCTATTCCTTGATGAACAAATGGCACTAAGGTCCCTCAACTTTTCTGCCACCCATTATATAGCAACATATCATAATCAGAAGTTAAATCCTGTACGTGTGCTACCAATACTGTGCAAAATATTTCCTAGTTAAAGTAGTGGCTGGATTCCAGTTATTTCTGTTTAATTATAATACTTTTGTTGGGGTTAACTCCTTAGTGACCAGCCTATTTTAAACCTTGATAACCAAGCTATTTTTTATGTTTTTCCATCGTCACATTCCAGGAGCTATAATTTTTTTTTTTTTTGCGTCGACATAACTGTGTAAGGACTTGTTTTTTTCAGGACAAGTTGTATTTTCTAATAGCACCATTTTTTTTCAAAATTATGTGTTTTGTGTCTCCATATTTGAAGAGCCATAACTATTTTATTTTTCCGCCAATGCAGCTGTATGATTTGCAGGGCGACTTGTAGTTTCTTTTGGTACCAATTTGGAGTACATGCGACTTTTTGATAACTTTTTATCAAATTTTTTTGAAGGCAGGATGAACAGAACACAGCAATTCTGGCATTGTTTTTTATTTTATTTTTAACAGCGTTCACCGAGTGGGTTAAATAACATAATAGCTTTATAGTTGGGGGTCGTTACGGACGTAGCAATACCAAATATGTGTAACTTTTTTACTTTTTATTTTCATAATAAAGCATTTTGTAAGGGGAAAAAGTGGGTTTTTCCTTTTTTTTCACTTTCCATTTATTAATAACTTTATCAAACTTTTTTTTTACTTTTTCACTAGTCCCACTAGGGGACTTCACTATGCGATCGTCCGATCGATTATATAATACAATGCAACACTTCTGTATTGCAGTTGTATCACTGCCTGTCTGTTTACAATGGACAGGCATCTGCTACAGGCAGACCTAGGGGCCTTTATTAGGGCCCTGGTTGCCATAGAAGAAACTGGCATCTCATAGCAGGGTGCCTGTGGGGTGAGAGAGGGAGCTCTCTCCCTCTCTCCAAAACCACTAAGGGGTTAAACGGGTGGATTTCGATCCGCCCGCTCGAGCAGTGATGCCCCAAAAGGGGTATGCATCAGAATAAAGCCCGTTTGTGGCTGCCGTGAAAAGGCGTATTGGTGGTCACTAATGGGTTAAAATCCTTAGTACCTGATTATGCTAAAAAACATACAAACCTTTAGCAATGTTTCCGTCACCATTGAGATCAATGGTCATGCAAACGGAAGCTAAGGTTTCCATTTGCCTTTCCGTTGAGGGGTTAAGCCGACGGAAACTGACGGAACACCACAACGGAAGGGCAACACTGATGGGAACAAACATAGCCAACTTTTATTCATAATTTTAGGATTTATTAATGCTATTCAAAAATACCTTATTTAGTTAATTTTACATTATTTTGAAAGTGTAAGAAGTGATATGAACAGAAAATGTTATATGTGGTTCTTTCACTAATTTCTCAATAACTGTCAATAGTCCCTATGTGGCATTAATGTGGGCTCTACTTTGTAGGTTAAAATCTTCAGGTGGGCACCATTACAATTCCTAAGTAAAGGACCTTTTACACGGCCTGATATGGGCCGTGAAAACGATCACTGATCAATGAGGCAGCTCGTTTGCTTCTTATGGTTTGCTCCCCATACAGTTCCATCATGTTGGCAGCAGATCTTCCTGTTTACACAGAGAGATGTGCTGCCGACAACAATAATATTTATTGCTGCATAAACGATATGATCAGCCGATGAACAAGCGTTTGCTCCCCATACATTTCCACCATGTCGGCAGCACGTGTCCTTGTTTACACAGGGAGATGTGCTGCCGACAACGATAATCTTTATTGCTTCATAAACTATACGATCAGCCGATGAATAAGCATTTGCTCGTTCATCGGCTGATCGTTACCCTGTTTACATAGGTCAATGATTGGGAGTGAGCATTATGAATGCTCGTTTGCCCGATCATTGGCCCGTGTAAAAGGGCCTTAAGTCCTATTGAGTGATCCAATTACTATTCAGGTCACTGTGCAGCCATAACTTCTATGTGATTATAGCAGCATTGTCACTTATTTAGGCGATATGTAGAAGTGAACTAACAAGGAAAAGAGAAGGAAGGAGGAGTTAAATGTGTAATGTGAGCTGACAGGCTTGAAGAAACAGTGTTCATGACTGGGCTGCCGCTACACTGTATCTATATGACACGGCAGACAATGATTACAACTTCCTGTTAATAAATTAGGAAGAAGAGGTCTGTTGTTCGAACTGGTTGTAATTCTGGGGAAGGGAGACAGACAGGTGAGCCCTAATCTACCCACCACTCAGTCCCTGCCTACTTGCAACGGCCCGTCCTAGGCGACGGCGTACAACTGGGCGACGGTCCCTACGCTCAATAAGTGCATGACAGATAAACAGACATGGGTACACAGAAGCTAAGGGAAATGGGGCAGTTGCCCACAGCAACACCGTGAGCAACAAGAGAAGTGAACAAGCTGAGTCAAACCAGGAGTGTACGAGGTACCAAACGCAGAGCAGGAGAGTAGTGAACAAGCCGAGTCAAACCAGGAGTGTACGAGGTACCAAACGCAGAGCAGGAGAGTAGTCAGTAAGCTAGGGTCAATATGAAGCAGGGACAAATAGTTCAAGCAGCATCAGCAGAGCCAGGAAACAGGAGAATCACAGGCAAAGGAGGAGCAGGAAGTGATGGTATAAATAGACAGAGGGCGGGAGCTAGCTCCGTCTGGCCAGGCTGTGATAGGCTCTCCCACTCCTCAGCCTCCCAGCCTGATTGGTAGAAGGAGGGGTCACTCGATCAGACTTAGGAGCAGGTGCAGACTGACTAACCACGGGCATCGACACAGAAGCTGTGTCTGGCAGATCCCTTACAGTACCCCCCCTTTTATGAGGGGCCACTGGACCCTTTTTAGGTGGACCTGGCTTATTGGGGAACCGAAGATGGAACCTCCTGAGCAATACCCCAGCGTGAACATCCCGGGCGGGTACCCAAGTCCTCTCCTCAGGCCCGTATCCCCTCCAATGGACCAGGTACTGGAGGGAGCCTTGGACCATCCTGCTGTCCACAATCTTGGTCACCTCGAATTCTACCTCTTCAGGGGTGAGAACAGAGACCGGAGGTTTCCTTGAGGAAGCTAAGGATGGGGAGCAGCGTTTCAGGAGGGAGGCATGAAACACGTCGTGTATTCGAAAAGACGGGGGTAACTCCAGTCGGAAGGAGACAGGGTTAAGGACTTCAATAACCTTGTACGGCCCTATATACCGGGAGCAAACTTTTTGGACGAGACTTTAAGGCGCAAATTTTTTGAAGACAGCCACACCAGATCCCCGAACACAAACAAGGGATTAGCAGAACGTCTTCTATCTGCCTGAGTCTTTTGTATTCTCTGGGACGCCTTTAGGTTCTTCTGAACCTTGGCCCAGACTGTGCACAGTTCCCGATGAACGACATCTACCTCAGGATTGTTGGAACCACCAGGTGAAACAGAGGAGAATCGTGGATTAAACCCAAAATTACAGAAAAAGGGGGAGACCCCTGACGAGTTACTGACCCGGTTATTAAGGGAAAATTCGGCGAGGGAAATGAAGGAGACCCAATCATATTGACAGTCAGAGATAAAACACCTTAAATATTGTTCTAGAGACTGATTAGTCCTCTCCGTTTGGCCATTAGTTTCAGGATGGAAGGCTGAGGAGAAGGAGAGATCAATCTTCAACGTTTTACAGAAGGCTCTCCAAAACAATGAAACAAATTGTACCCCTCTGTCAGAAACAATATTGACTGGAACCCCATGGAGACACAGGATGTGTTTGACAAACAAGGTAGCTAACGTCTTAGCATTGGGTAGTTTCTTGAGGGGCACAAAATGGCACATCTTACTGAAGCGGTCTACTACAACCCACACCACCGACTGGCCTTGAGATGGAGGCAAATCGGTGATAAAATCCATGGAGATATGGGTCAAAGAAGCTAAGGGAAATGGGGCAGTTGCCCACGGCAACACCGTGAGCAACAAGAGAAGTGAACGAGCCGAGTCAAACCAGGAGTGTATGAGGTACCAAACGCAGAGCAGGAGAGTAGTGAACAAGCCGAGTCAAACCAGGAGTGTACGAGGTACCAAACGCAGAGCAGGAGAGTAGTCAGTAAGCCAGGGTCAATATGAAGCAGGGACAAATAGTTCAAGCAGCAGCAGAACCAGGAAACAGGAGAATCACAGGCAAAGGAGGAGCAGGAAGTGATGGTATAAATAGACAGAGGGCGGGAGCTAGCTCCATCTGGCCAGGCTGTGATAGGCTCTCCCACTCCTCAGCCTCCCAGCCTGATTGGTAGAAGGAGGGGGTCACTCGATCAGACTTAGGAGCAGGTGCAGACTGACTAACCACGGTCGTCGACACAGAAGCTGTGTCTGGCAGATCGTTTACACTGGTATTTAGTAGGTTAGTAGGGAAGGGCTTCACAAAAGAACTGTACATGGGAATCTAAGAATACTGTGAAAATTTAATTTTTTGCAAGATGTATGCTTTAAACCTAGAGCTTGATTTCATAAGAATGTAAGCTTGAAAACCTAGAGAGAAAACCAGAACATAACTAAGACATGTAATTACACCTGTTACATAGTTGCATAGGTTGAAAAAAGACACAGGCCCATCAAGTTTAACCAGGGGCATAACTTGAAAAGACTGTGCCCCATAGCAAACTTTTGACTGCCCCCCTCCCCCACATAATGCCCTTCACCCCCACAGCCCCCACCCTTCTGACAATGAACATTTATCAGTTCTGTGCGGAATGTTAAAATACAGGTAGGCCACCAAGTTGTAGATCATCTACTCCCCCCTTCCCCCCTTTTTGAGATCCCATTAATAATGATCCCACAGCCCCCTGTAGATAGTGTCACACCCCTGTAGAAGGGGACACACCCCTGTAGATAGTGCCACACACAGTCCTCATGTAGATAGTGCCATGCACCCCTTATAGAGAGTGCCACACACCCCCTTGTAGATAGTGCCAACACCTGTAGATATGGATGTAGCCATCTTTAACTTGACTCTGATAACTTGCTGCAGCGTGATATCACACAACAAAAGACATTGAACAGTCATTGAAAAAGTAAAATAAAGGATATAGCCACTGTTTTTTAATGCATTAAAAGTCAAGTTAAAGATGGCTACATCTGTAGTGCCAAACACAGTACAGCTGTAGAAAGTGCCACACCCCCTGTAGATTGTGCCGTACACACCCCCTGGTAGAGAGTGCCACACACCCTTGTAGATAGCGTCACAAACCCCTTGTAGATAGAGCCACACAAACCCGTTTGTAGATAATGCAACACACACCCCCATGTAGTTAGTGCCACGCACACCTTCAAGTAAATAGTGTTACACCCCCTTGTAAATAGTGCCAAAAAAGCCCCCTTATAGATAGTGCCACATACCCCCTTGTAAAGAGTGCCACACACCCCTGTAGATGGTGCCATACACCTCCCTGCAGATAGTGCCACACACTCTTTGTAGATAGCGTCACACACCCCCTGTACATAGTTCCACACCTCCCCTTGTAGATAGTGCCACACAGCCACCCTGTAGATGGTGCCACACACACACAACCTTGTAGATAGTACCACAAACACCCCTTGTAGTTAGTGCCACACACACACCTTCTTGTAGACAGTATTGCACCCCCCTTGTAAACAGTGCACCCCCTGTAGATAGTGCCATTCACTCCCCTGTAGATAGTGCCACACACTCCTTGTAGATAGTTACACACATACACACACACACACACACACACACACAGACACACACCCTTGCAGTGAGTGCCACATGCCCCCTGTTGATAGTGCCACGCCTCCCTGTAGATAGTGTAACACACACCCCTGTAGATAGTGCCACAAAGCCCTGTAGATAGTGCCACACACAGCCCTCCTTGTAGATAGTGCCACAAAAAAAAACCTTGTAGATAGTGCCAAACAGCCCCCCTTGTAGATAAAACCACACAGAACCCCATTGTAGATAGTATCACACAGCCCATTTGTAGATAGTGCCACACAGAGCCCCTCTTGTAGCTAGTGCCACATAGCCCCTCTACTAGATAGTGCCACATACACCCCTTAGCCCACCTTGAAGATAGTGCCACAAACACCTTTAGCCCCCTCGTGCTACCTACAGGTGGGGATGGTGCTATCTACAGGGGAAGGGGTGCTATCTACAGGGAGGTGGCGCTATCTGCAGGAGGAGGCGCTAACTACAGGGGGTGGTGCTAACTACAGAGGGGATGGTGCTATCTACAGGGGGGATAGCACTATCTGTAGGCTGGTATCCCTATCTGCAGGGTGGATGGTGCTATCTACAGGGGAGTGGCGCTATCTGTAGGCGGTGGCACTATTTACAGGGTGTTTGGTGCTATCAACAGGGGAGTGCTATATACAGGGGGTGTGGCACTACTAACATTGGCACTGTGGCACTGTATGGGCACTACCTACAGGGGACACTGTGGTGCTATCTACATGGGCACTGTGTTTGGCACTATGTGGGCACTATCTACAGTGAGAACTGTGGCACTATGTGGGCACTATCTACAGTGGGAACTGTGGCACTATGTGGGCACTGTTGCTCATATCTATAGTGGGCACTATCTATGTGGGCAATGTGACACTATCTACAGGGGTATTGCGGCACTATCTACGTGGGCACTGTGGTGTTTTCAGGAGGCTGGGACAAAAAATAATAAAAAAAAAATTTAGCTATTTTTTTAACGGCCATGAAGAACGGATGGCAAATAGCGGTTAAAAACTGTCAGATGGCCGAGGATTCAAATTGTGAGACACACTGATGCAAAACAGTCATGAAATCTGACAGTTGATCTGTTGTTAACTGACCATTTTTTCACGTCATGTGAATATAGCCTTATAGCAATCTTGACTTTCCCCTCACAGCAAATCAGGCTAATGGAGAGAGAAGAAGACTAATTGTTACAGCGCTGTAACAGCGTACATATATATCTATATACATATAATATAGATTATATAAAATATATATATATTTTTTTTTCCATATTTTTAGAGATTTGTCTGCTCATAATAAAAATTAAAAACATGGAATTAATTTAACTAATCTAGAAAATGAAAGCCTCATAATTCTTGTAAAAAAACAAAGTAAAAATAGTTGTGATATTCAAAGCGGTTGCAAAGATATTATCGTTTAAAAATTGTATATCAGAATTGGAAAATTTGACCTGGATACAGGGGCATCAATGACACTTGGTCATAAAAGGGTTAATTATAACCCCCAATGCCATTCGTCAGTAAGTAAACATCTAACCTTTTTTTTTTTTTAAATCCTGACACAATATCTGCCATTATTACCTTTTGAGGTAGGGCATTCTACAGTTTGACTACTCTAACTGTAAAGAACCCTTTCCTTTATTGATGTCTGAAACCTCTGTCTTTCACACACAATGAATGTCCCCTGGTCCTTTGTAGAGTCCTTGGAAAGAACAGTTCATAGACATGCAAAGACATTAAAAAAAAATGTGACAGTGAGGTCTGTAAGTTTGTCTCATGGTTACTATACTGGCAGGTATTGGGTGGCATTCATTGACTAATGTTTGATGTTGATGGACATTTGCTTGTATGGATAGGAAGTTTCAGTCTACTATGTTATTTATACTGGTACAAAATGCTGAAACATGAAATACTATCATCAGAAGTAGCGGCAAGCCATGTAATTGTCATGTGATTAACTATCATGATGAGTATTAAATAGGCTCTGTCACCACATTATAAGTGCCCCATCTCCTATATAATGTGATCGGCGCTGTAATGTAGATAACAACACTGTTTTTTATTTTGAAAAATTATCATTTTTGAGGACGTTATGAGCAATTTTAGATTTATGCTAATTACTTTCTTAATGCCCAACTGGGGATTTTTTTTACTTTTGACCAAGTGGGCGTTGTAAAGAGGAGTGTATGACGCTGACCATCACAGCGAGATCATGCTGTGCTGTCACATACACCCATATTAACTTTACTGAAGTGCCTTGACAGTGAATAGACATTGCCTCCAGCCGGGACGCAATGTCTATTCAGAATCCCGAAACTTCGGTAAAGTTTGTGTGGGACTTAATCGCTTCACAGCATGATCTCGCGAGAACACGCTATGAATGACAGCACAGCGTGATTTCGCAAGATCACGCTGTGCTCTGTGATTAAGTCCCACAAAAGCTTTACCGAAGTGTCGGAAGTCTGAATAGACATCGCGTCCTGGCTGGAGGTAATGTCTATTCACTGTCAAGACACTTCAGTAAAGTTAATGTGGGTGTATGTGACAGTAGAGCATGATCTTGCTAGATCACGCTGTGCTGAGTACAAATGGACATGAATGGAGAGAAGTGTATGACGCTGATTGGTCAGCGTCATACACTTCTCTTTACAATGCCCACTTGGTCAAAAAATAAAAAATGCCCAGTTGGGCATTAAGAAAGTAATTAGCTTAAATCTAAAATTGCTCATAACTTCCTAAAAAATGATAGTTTTTCAAAATAAAAAACAGTGTTTTTATCTACATTACAGCGCCAATCACAGTATGTAGAAGATAGGGCACTTATAATGTGGGGACAGAGCCTCTTTAAGCCATTCCTGCCCCATGACATAATAGTACATTTATTACGCAAGATGATGGCGCGGGCACAGTATTTGTGCCCATGCCAATTACCGCCCTCGCCAACTGTAAGTATTGCAAGAGTATTGCACTGTATTATAGAAGCAATCCAAGGATCCTAGAGTAAGTTCTCTAGTGGGACTAAAAAATTTAAAGGAAATAAAATGTATGTTTATTAAAAAAAAATAAAGGTTTTAAGTAAGACACGAAAAAATAAATTACCATTAAAATTACATTAATAAAGCAAAACTAGTAAAAAATAAATAAAAAAGACACATATTTGGTATTGCCATGTTTGTAATTACTTGTATAATAAAAATAAAATATTATTTATACCATACGATGAATGATAAAAAAAAGGCGCTGCTCCTATTTTTTTCCATTAACCCCCCTAAAAAAGTAGTAAAAGTTAATTCATTCATTTTTTGTACCCCGAAATGCGGCAATTAGAATATGTGACTCGTCCCACAAAAAAACAAGTCCACATTAAGCAACGTTAAAAGAAAAATAGAAATGTTTTAAAACATTTCTTTTTATTGGGTTTAAATAGTAATGCATACAGTTAGCAAGAAAATAGTTAACCAAACTAATGATTTCTGCCAATGAAGGAATGTCTGGGCTTTTCCAATATTTAGCTATTTGTTGCTACCATAAAAATAAAAATGTTATACCTACATATTGGTTTCTTAATGAAAAATTATTTTTATTAGCAAAAGTAGTAAAATAATATATATATATATATATATATATATATATATATATGTGTGTGTAGAGTTGCTGCATTTGTAACGACCGATAGAATAAAGTTAAAATGCTATTTTTACCAAACAATGAACAAACAATAATCAGGTGCCAAGGATTTAAAAAAAAAAAATGGAAACAAGAAAACAATGGTAGGATTGTAGTTTTTTCTATTCTCCAGAAAAAAAATTATAAGTTTTGTACAACAAAATTGTCTAATTAACAAAATACAACTTGTCCTGCAAAAATAAAGCCCTTATATGGCTATGTCGAAAAAATTTAAAAGGTTATGGCTTTTGCAATATGGTGATGCCAAAAACAAAAATGTTGTTGTGCCCTGAAGACCAAAAAAGGCTGCGTCTTTAAGGGGTTAATATTGTCGCACACTCTGCTAGTCCTTTCTGGATGTACAGGATACAGTGTTGAATAAAGGACTGCAATATTATACCTATTTTAGGTTTCTATTCCAAGTGCTCTTGTCCCCATCTATCTATCAAAAGATTGATGCTACACATTACAGGCACTCAAGGGAAGCATAAATTTAGAGTTTACTGCAACTCCTCTCCCGGCGAAACTTTCCAAATAACCTTATAGTCTCGGTCTAATCCATTATTCATTATACTAAAACATGTAAATATAGTTTATCGAAGGTTAATGTGAAACACCTATTCCCAGTAGAGATTTTTTTTTTATATAATAATATTCAAGTGTACTGTAACCATGCATACATTTAACCCATTCACCACCTCAAGGCAAAGAGACTGTAAAATCTGATGTCAAGCCTTGAAATAAGACAGTCAGCGGTGGATGATTAACTCCCATGCTAATGGAATGTCTTAAAGTGTGCTCTGCATGATATAAAAGATTCAGATCGGCCCTGTTTGCACTCTTGAATCCATGATGAGTCTATAATCCAGATGACCTGAATACTATTAAGACTATTAGTAACTGCAAGACTTGTGATCTAACTATATGACTTAAAACCGCAATCCTACACACAATATTAAAATAAAATTGGAAGAATGGTGTGAAGCAAAGTGTTCCAGCATCCTGTCAGCTACAGTTTGATGCATCCAAGTTCATAAACAGTTTTCTAAAATGTGATAAATGCTTTTGATATCTGTAAATGGGATAGAATCTCTAAAGGGCATTAGTTGTGAAGTTTTGGAACATTATATTCCCTGATGAAAGTACAGTAGAAATAGTGTAGAGAATATTGAACAGAATTCTAATAATGGCAGCCGCTATTTAATATGATAGACATTGGGGAATTTTATTAAGACTGGCAAGTGTTAAAGCCTGTGTCTCTTTACTCTCTCTTAACTAGATCATTTCCAGTCTGTAATCACATTGGCTCTAACCATGCCTCAGGTAAACCCAATTAAATTAAGATTTTTAGGCATATATACAATATGTAATGACATACAACTGGGCGACGGTCCCTACACTCAATAGGTGCACGACAGACAAACAGACAAGGGTACAAAGAAGCCGGGGAAATGGGGAAGTTGCCCACGGGAACACCGTGAGCAACAAGCGAGGTGAACGAGCCGAGTCAAACCAGGAGATGAGCGAGGTACAAAACGCAGAGCAGAAGAGTGGTCAGTAAAGCCAAGGTCAATAACAAGCAGAGGGTCAGTAGTTCAAGAAGCTGCAGCAGGGCCAGGAAACCAGCAGAGAAGAATCACAAGCAAAGGAGGAACAGGAAAGGCAGGTATAAATAGACAGAGGGCGGGAGCTAGCTCCGTCTGGCCAGGCTGTGATAGGCTCCCCCACTCCTAAGCCTGCCATCCTGAGTGGTGGAAGATGGAGTCAGTCTCACAGACATAGAAGCAGGTGCAGATTGATTACCTATGGGCGTTGACACAGAAGCTGTGTCTGGCAGATCCTTTACATAATATCTTATTTTCCCCTTGAGCCATTATCTTTCCTCCTGATGAAGCCTGGTGGCGAAACGTGTTGGGTGTAAGTGGGCTCCTGGCACATCGCTACACTTTACCTCATTGTGTATCTGCATGGTTTGTTACTTGTTTTTTCATTTCTTGGTTACTTTGCCATTACTGTCCATCTACTATAATGGTCAATCTCATTAGTTCTAAACTTGTCTCCTGACTTACCATTGCTAATTATCTACAATGTACTATACTATGAGTACTTCCTCTCTGTGTGGACTCTTTTTAAGTTTTACTTTGATGCTACTATTTGTATTTTTAATCATGTCTCAATACAAAACTATTTTATTTTAAATGTTTGGGTCATTTAACACTGAATGTTTGCATTGGTGTTAAAGTCTAATTTCTGCTCCCTACCCTTCCATCCAGAAAGTATGTTCGGACCCCAACTTGAAAAGATTCTGACAAGATTAAATGAAAATAAAGGTCTTCATTTTCCCAGAGCAGTCAGACGGGAAAGGTTTCGTCCTTCCAGCTCCAAATTCAGGATATTTCCTAAAAACAAAAAAGAGCAGAATCCTTACAACAGAGGGAGGTTTGACAACAGAAAACATTTTGGTGACAAAAGGTCTGCGGGTCCTTTAAAGAAGTCTGGTTCCTGATGCTAAGCCCATAAAAGTGGGCGCAAGGCATGCCCAGTTCACTCAAGAGTGGTATCTCACATCCTCAGACGCCTGGTTATCAGCAGTGATCAGTCAAGGCTACTTCATATAATTTCTCGGGATCCCTCCAGACAAGTTTCATCTAAACAGTCCATCTGGTCCAGTGGTGCCCCTTCATATAGAAGAATTCCTTCAGAAGGGTGCTCTACAACTTGTGTCTCCGGCTCAGCAGTACAAATGCGTGTACTCAAGACTCTTCCCAGTCCCCAACCCGGGAAGGTTGGGGACTTATTTAAACAGATATATATAAAATAAAAAATTCAAGATGGAATCCATTCTGTCTGTCATAGCAGACCTATCACAAGGGGATGATCTTGCAACCATGGATCTAAAGGACGCTTATCTGCATGTACCAATTTTTGCATCTCACAGAAGGCTCCCCCATATGGAAATCCCGCTGGGAGAAGAAGTTTAGCATTTCCAATTCACTTGCCTGCTGTTTGGACTTATCTCTGCTACCAGGGTGTTCACAAAAGTCACAGTATTGCTGACAGCAGCACTCAAGTTCAAGGGCATATACATAATACCATACCTGGATAATTGGCTGATCAGGGCCCCATTCAAAGATCTTCTCCAAGTGCATTTACAGACAACTCTGAGCACCCTGAGGTTTCATGGGTTCCTAGTCAACAGTGAAAAGTCCTGCCCCATCCAACCACAGTCATAAAGTTTCTAGGTTTCATAATAGATTCAAGACAAATGATGCTCAACCTATCTCAGGAGAGAGTTATTCAATCTAAGGACGAGGATACAATCTCTAATAGGTCTTCCGAAAGTTTCAGTCCACCGAGCGATGTCGGTCCTAGGAGCACTATCATCCACAATAGATGCAGTCCCCAGGACCAAATCCTACATCAGGAAACTCAAATGGGACATTCTGTCGCAATGGTCCCCCTGTCCCAGTTCGTTGGACAGGATGATTTCCATATCTCCAGAAACCAGGACAGATCTCCTATGGTGGACGAAGATGCAGTTCAAGGGCATGTCTCTTCTTCATCAAGTTCCGCTAATAGTCACATCGGATGCTTCAAATTTGGGCTGGGGTGCCCATGTAGAGGATTGCGACTTATCACACGTCTTATCGCAGATTTTACCGTGCCCGCATGCCCGCGTATAAGATAGGTTATAATACTATCCACAACTTATCAGTGTTTAGACACACCCCACGTGCACCTGTATAAGACAGGTTATAATACTATCCACGACTTATCAGTGTTTAGACACACCCCGTGTGCACCTGTATAAGACAGGTTATAATACTATCCACGACTTATCACACATGTATATTGTGCCCGCATATTTTCTATCTAGTCCCTAATTACCCAGAGGATGGTTAGTCATGCACGACTAAGGTCTCACAGGTTTTCAACCTCACAGCGGAAAATATCGCCTCTGTCGCCTGAGATAATCCAGGAAATCAACAAAAGGGTTCTACAGATCGCCACAAGACTGTCCACTAACACAGATAAGTCGAAGATTTATAAAATCAACTCGCTTACCGTGATTAGTGGAGGTGATCAAGCTCCTACTAGAGTGGGCAATTTCGGGTCCTCTGTTTCACCCTGTGTCGATTGTCCGAATTACGATATATCCTCGAGTGAGGTCCCTGTTCGGGTGCCAAAAATGTCAGGTCCGTATTTCAGGGTGGCTGCCTTCCCCCTGTTATTTCACACCGAATAACCACCTCTGTAAATTGAAAGCTGAAGGCATGCCTGGAAAGAAGTAAACCAGCCAGAGATGTTGGTACACAGCTTTCCCCAGATCAGACAGGAAGCGAACTGAGCTTTATTCAGAACAAAGAAACACAGAAAAAGACACATGCCCCCTCCCTAGAGATGTGGGAGTGCCCAAGCCCCCACCGACTTCTCAGCTGCAAGTTCTTCTGTACACTCTTCTTGCATTCCAGGGGCGGTGTCTTCCATAGGCGTGTCCAACGTGAACAAAGAACTTATTATATATCAGTATATTACACAAAGAACTGAAATGTATATACATATGTGTGAGGATAATATTTCTGCAAACAATATACATGGTAATGATCCCTGACGGTGGCAGGTGGGCAAACACCTTTTGATCAAAATGTGCACTAAGAACCTCCCTGTTGTAAGTATATTTAGCAGGTAATACATATTTATTTATTTTTAAGTGACATTGGTGTCCGCAGTGTGCTGTCGCAATTTTATATATATAACATGTAAAGGGTCTTCATATTGTTATATAGGTCAGAGCCATGCTATATCCAGTGCACTTGCGCTGCTCCCGGACGAGTTGGAAACCAGCGCAAGTTCAGGAGGACTGGAAGTTTGCGCTCGTTCAGGCATTGACGAACTCTGTTATTTGCTGCGCGCTGGGATGGACGAGGCGGCGTGATGGCAGAGAAAATGATTTTCTTCACCTGGGGGCTTGGCTTGCTAGAACAGAAGAATAAGGTAGAAAAGCTGAAGAAATTATATTTGTAAGCATTGTTTTCCACCAGCCACACATTAGAAGCCATTTACTGTATGGTAAACTGACCAACCCCTTTTAATGACCGTCGATATGCCTTTTCACGGCAGTCATTAATGGGCTTTATTCTAAAGTGCTGCCTTTTCACAGCAGCGCTGACATCTCCATCCCCCAGGTGCTAGCTTACAGCTGGGGGCTTGGAGATAACATTAGGGACCCCTGCCATTGGTCCCTGAAGACATGATAGCTGTGAGCAGTCTATCACAGCAATCACTACCTGCTGAATAGTAAACGAGATTGTCGCTACTGTGCTCTCTGCCTCTTCTCTCAGTTGTAATTTTGTAAGAGAATACCACTGTTGCCGAAGTCACAGGAGCACATGCGGGATCTATAAATCATATTTTACCGCCATTTTGGGGATCCTGCACACAATTATTTTTTATTTTTTTTGCAGATGAGCTTTTGCAATTAATTGTGGACCAAACAAACCTCTATGCAAAGCAGTTTTTGATGCAAAAGCCTGAATGTGCTTGTGCAATGTTCTGGGTTCCTACAAATGTCTGTTAAATAAAAAAATAATTCTTTCTGAATATGGACATTGTAAAAAAAAACATCCACCCGCGCTTACTGGGCAGCAAGTTCTATTTATTCAACCTCAGTTTTTTCTTCAATAATGTTGCGGAGCAGGTAGGAGGCATTAATGTGTTTCCTGCAATTTAACAACAATTTAGAAAGCCTGCCAGGAAGCAATGGAGGACATGATTACCTTCACCAACTGAGGCCCCTTATTATTGCACTAAAAGACGCATTTCCAAAATCCTGCACTCCTGACAAACTTGGGTGTGGATGAATCCCTTGTAAATTATAAGGGGCAATTGTCTTTTAAGCAGTACTTACCATTGAAGAGAGCCAGGTATAACTTCAATATTTAGGGCAGAGACCATAAAAATAAATTCCTCAGGATGCCTACAAAGCATTGGTGCCAGTGGAAATATTGTCTATGACCTTATGCAGCCGTACCTTCAAAAAGACTACAGAGTGTACAATGACAATTTTTATTTTTAAAAGTCTTCACGCAGACAAAACAGGGGCCTGTGGGACGGTTCACATTAACTACAAGGGTATGTGCACACACACTAATTACGTCCGTAATTGACGGACGTATTTCGGCCGCAAGTCCCGGACCGAACACAGTGCAGGGAGCCGGGCTCCTAGCATCATAGTTATATACGATGCTAGGAGTCCCTGCCTCTCCGTGGAACTACTGTCCCGTACTGAAAACACGATTACAGTACGGGACAGTTGTCCTGCAGAGAGGCAGGGACTCCTAGCATCGAACATAAGTATGATGCTAGGAGCCCGGCTCCCTGCACTGTGTTCGGTCCGGTACTTGCGGCCGAAATACGTCCGTCAATTACGGACGTAATTAGTGTGTGTGCACATACCCCAAAGGATTGCCACCACAACATTTTTCAATGCGCCGGGCAAAGGGGGAAGCGATGAACTTCCTGTACTTAAATGCAATGATTGGAGAGAGGTGATTTTCACGCGTGTCGCACGGACCTATGTTAGTCTATGGGGCAGTGGAGACAGTTGCGTGATTTTTACGCAGCGTGAGTCTGCTGCGAAAAACACACGACATGTCCGTTCTTTGTACGTATTTCGCGCATCACGCACCCATTGAAGTCAATGGGTGCGTGAAAATCATGCACACCACACGGAAGCACTTCCGTGGGACGAGCGTGATTCGCGCAACAGCTGTAAAACTATGAATGAAAACAGAAAAGCACCACGTGCTTTTCTGTTTACAAACATCCAAACGGAGTGTCATAATGATGGCGGCTGCGCGAAAATCACGCAGCCGAGCATCATAAAGGGGCTGACACACGGAGCTGTTAAGTACCCTTTGCGCGCGCAAAACACTGCGTTTTTTGCGCCCGCAAAACGCACACGCTCGTGTGAATCCGGCCTGACTCTGTCCAATCAGAGTGGACAGCCTCAAAGTGATGCAGAAGACCCGCTCTGATTGGACAGCGTCACAGTGATTCAGGAGGCAACGCCTACTGTGGAGCGATGAGGTCTCCTCCTCTGTGTACCTTTACTCCAAATTAGCATATTAGGTGCCAAGCGGAGCTGGGGCCGTAGCGGAACAACGGGAGGGCCAAAAACAAAAATTACCACGCTAGAATCAAGAGAACATCAGGAAAAAGGGGGAGGTATGTGGATTAAATAATTTATATATATACAGGCCCTCTTTAAGTTTACTGTCCACCAATGTCCCGAAGTCCCTTTCAGTGGCAGATTTATCCAGAGTTTTATTATGTAATATATATCCTATATTAAACTTTGCTACTTCTGTGCCAAAAGTCTCCAGGTTTACAATATTCCTTTGTAATATTACATTATCCTACTTTACAGAGCTTAGTATCATCTGCAAATATTAAAAGTATACTCTATGTCCTCTACAAGGTCATTAATCATAATAAAAATAAGAGGGCACAAAACTGACCCCTGTATTATCCAATTGGGTACCAGTAAACTATAAGGCTATGTTCACATGCTTAACAAAAAAACAGCTGAAAATACGGAGCTGTTTTCAAGGGTAAACAGCTCCTGATTTTCAGCCATTTTTTAAGCAACTTGCGTTTTTTTGCAGAGTTTTTTACCGCCGTTTTTGGAGTTGTTTTTCTACACCATGTTCCAAATTATTATGCACATTGGATTTAAGTGTCATAAACATTTAATTATTAGTTTTTCAATTAAACTCATGGATGGTATTGTGACTTAGGCTGGGTTCACACGACCTATTTTCAGGCGTAAATGAGGCGTATTATGCCTCGATTTACGACTGAAAATAGGGCTACAATACGTCGGCAAACATCTGCCCATTCATTTGAATGGGTTTGCCGACGTACTGTGCAGACAACCTGTCATTTACGCGTCGTCGTTTGACAGCTGTCAAACGACGACGCGTAAAAATACAGCCTCGTCAAAAGAAGTGCAGGGCACTTCTTTCAGACGTAATTTGAGCCGTTCTTCATTGAACTCAATGAAGCACAGCTCAAAATTTACGGCTGTCAGAGAAGCCTCGCAAAATGCGAGGAGGAGCATTTACGTCTGAAACGAGGCAGCTGTTTTCTCCTGAAAACAGTCTGTCTTTTCAGACGTAAAAGCCTGCTACCGTGTGCACATACCCATAGGGCTCTTTGGATCATTGTAATCAATCTCAGACACCTGTGATAATTAGTTTGCCAGGTGTGCCCAACTAAAGGAAAACTACTTAAGATGGACGTTCCACATTATTAAGCAGGCCACAGGTTTCAAGCAATATGGGAAAGAAAAAGGATCTTTCTGCTGCCGAAAATTGTGAAATAGTGCAATACCTTGGACAAGGTATGAAAACATTGGATATTTCAAGAAAACTTAAGCGCGATCATCGTACTGTGAAAAGATTTGTGTCTGATTCAGAGCACAGACGGGTTCGTTCAGTTAAAGCCATAATGAGGAAGGTTTCTGCCAGACAAATTAATAGGATTAGGAGAGCAGCTGCTAAAATGGCATTGCAAAGCATCAAACAGGTATTTGAAGCCGCTGGTGCCTCTGGAGTCCCGCGAACCTCAAGGTGTAGGATCCTCCAGAGGTTTGCAAGTGTGCATAAAGCTATTATTCGGCCACCCCTAAACAATGCTCACAAGCAGAAACGGTTGCAGTGGGCTCAGAAATACATGAAGACTAATTTTCAAACCGTGTTGCTTACTGATGAGTGCTGTGCAACCCTGGATGGTTCAGATGGATGGAGTAGTGGATGGTTGGTGAATGGCCACCATGTCCCAACAAGGCTGCGACGTCAGCAAGGAGGTGGCGGAGTCATGTTTTTGGCTGGAATCATGGGAAGAGAGCTGGTAGGCCCCTTTTGGGTCCCTGACGGTGTGAAAATGACCTCTGCAAAGTATGTAGAGTTTATAACTGACCACTTCCTTCCGTGGTACAAAAAGAAGAACCGTGCCTTCCGTAGCAAAATTATCTTCATGCATGACAATGCACCATCTCATGCTGCAAAGAATATCTCTGTGTCATTGGCTGCTATGGGCATAAAAGGAGAGAAACTCATGGTGTGGCCCCCATGTTCCCCTGACCTCAACCCTATTGAGAACCGATACGATCGCCGAGTGTCTGTGTCTCCAAAGGCAGCCGGGGGCCTAATAAAGGCCCCCAGGTTTGCCTGGAGCGAATGCCTGCTAGATCATGCCTCTGGCATGACCTAGCAGATGCCTGTCCGTTTTAAACGGACAGGCAGTAATACACTGCAATACAAAAGTATTGCAGTGTATTATAATAGCGATCGGAGAATCGCATATTAAAGTCCCCTAGTGGGACTAGTAAAAAAGTAAAAAAAAAGTTTAATAAAGTTAATTAAAAAAAAAATGTGAAAAAAAAATTAAAAACACAGCTTTTCCCCTTACAAAATGCTTTACTATTAAAAAAACAAAATAAAGTAAAAAAGTTACACATATTTGGTATTGCCGCGTCCGTAACGACCCTGACTATAAATCTATTACATTATTTAACCCGCACGGTGAACGCCGTCGAATTTTTTATAAAAAAACTATGGAAAAATTGCTGTTTTCTGTGAATCCTGACTTAAAATAAAATGTGATAAAAAGTGATCAAAAAGTCGCATCTACTCCAAAATGGTACCAATAAAAACTAAAAGTCTTCCCGCAAAAAAAAGCCCTCATACAACCGCATCGGCGAAAAAATAAAAACGTTACGGCTCTTCAAATATGGAGACACAAAAACAAATAATTTTGAAAAAAAAGAGTTTTTACTGTGTAAAAGTAGTAAAACATACAAAATCTATACAAATTTGGTATCGTTGCAATCGTAACAACCCGCTGAATAAAGTTATTGTGTTATTTATACCACACGGTAAACGGCGTAGTTTTAAGACGCGAAAAAGAGTGGCGAAATTTCAGGTTTTTTTCTATTCCCCCCCAAAAAAAAGTTAATAAAAGTTAATCAATAAATAATATGTCCCCCAAAATGGTGCTATTAAAAAATACAACTTGTCCCGCAAAAAACAAGACCTTATACAGCTATGTCGATGCAAAAATAAAAAGGTTATAGCTCTTGGAATGCGACGATGGAAAAACTTAAAAAATGGCTTGGTCATTAAGGCCTAAAATAGGCTGGTCATTAAGGGGTTAAGTCAATGAAAAACGGCTCCAAAAAAATTGCTCGAGAAGTGACACTTCTTTTTACAAGGCGTTTTTTTGCACGCCCGTTTTTAAAATGCCCCGTGGGAACGGAACGCCGTTTTTCCTATTGAGATCAATGGGCAGATGTTTGGAGGCGTTCAGCCCCTGCATTTTACGGCCCGAAAAACAGCTGAAAATTGGTCGTGTGAACATACCCTGAGGGTGGATTTACACGAGCGTGTGCGTTTTTTCGCAAAAGGCACTTAACAGCTCCGTGTGTCATCACATAGGATGCGCGGCTGCGCGATTTTCGCGCAGCCGCCATCATTATGACACTCTGTTTGGATGTTTGTACACAGAAAAGCACGTGGTGCTTTTCTGTTTGCAAATATACTTTTGACTGTTGTTGCGCGAATCACGCGCGTCCCACGGAAGTGCTTCTGTGTGGTGCGCGTGATTTTCACGCGCCCATTGACTTCAATGGGTGCGTGATGTGCGAAAAACGCAGAAATATAGGACCTGTCGTGAGTTTTACGCAGCGGACTCACGCTGCGCAAAAATCATTGACAGTCTGCACTGCCCCATAGACCAGCATAGGTCCGTGCAACGCGCGTGAAAAACACACGCGTTGCACGGACGTATTACACGTTCGTGTAAATCCGCCCTAAGGGTATGTTCCCATGGCTTTTTTTCAGGCTGATTTTGTGCTTAAATGCCTGGTTTTACGCTCCAAAATACACTTGAAATAAGCCTGCAAACTCTTTCCCATTGATTACAATGTGAAATATACTATGCTGTTCACATGAGGTGCATTTTTACACTGCTGAATTAAAAAAAACGCCTTGTAAAAAGAAGCTTCATAAAAAGAAGTAGCATGTCACTTCTGAGGCGTTTTTGGAGCTGATTTTCCATTGAGGGTATGTTCACACACAGAGTTTTCAGGCGTATTCCGGGGCGTAAGCGCCCTGAAATACGCCTGAAAAATCTGTAGCTAAACACCTACAAACATCTGCCTATTGAATTAATTGGTAAAAACTGTGTTTCGTTCAGATGGGGCGTGTTTTACACTGCCATTTTAAAAAACGGCAAGTAAAAAACACTGCATAAAAAGGAGCATGTCACTTCTTGAGTTGTTTTTAGAGCTGTTTTTACTTGTGTCAATGGAAAAACAGCTCCAAAAACGTCTCAAAAAGCAGTTTTCGGCTATAAAAACGGCTGAAAATCAGAGGATGCTTTCTGTAATTTTCAGCCATTTTTGACTTTGCGTGTCAACATACCCTAATAACACTATGAAAAATGCCTCAAAAGAAGCTTCAAAAGAAAAGCTTCATTTTCAGCTTAAGAAAACACATTAAAATGAGAGGCTTTTTACCCTTGAAAACAGCTCCGTAATTTTCAGCCACTTATTTTTCTACGTGTGAACATACCCTTGAATAGAAGACAGGGAAGAGAAGAGCTGCAAATTTTCTTTCAGTATTTCAGTGCAACAGCAAAAGGAGGAGAGTTAGGGCACGTTCACACATGGCGGAATTTCACTTAAATTCCGCTGCGGACACTCCGCAGCGTTAATCCGCAGCGGAGCCGTTTCTCCATTGACTTTCACTTTAATTTAGCAGTGTTCGTTTACACGATGCGTACAATTCCTCTGCGGAGCATAGGCTGCGGAGCGGAATTTGGTGTCCGCAGCATGCTCTGTCTGTTGCGGAGCAGTGGCGGACTCATGGCGGAATTTCTCCATTGACTTCAATGGAGATTCAAAGTTCCGCAATGAAGTCCGCAGCTGTCATGCACATGTCATGTGTGCTGCGGATACGTCTTGCTTTTTTAACTTGACATTTCTTCATTCTGGCTGGACCTATGTATTTCTAGGTCTACAGCCAGACTGAGGAAGTCAATGGGGCTCCCGTAATGACGGGAGCGTTGCTAGGAGACGTCAGTAAATAGTCACTGTCCAGGGTGCTGAAAGAGTTAAGCGATCGGCGGTAACTGTTTCTGCACCCGGGACAGTGACTACCGATCCCAATATACATGTATCTGTAAAAAAAAATGAAGTTCGTACTTACCGAGAACTCCCTGTTTCTGTCTCCAGTCCGGCCTCCCAGGATGACGTTTCAGTGTAAGTGACGGCTGCAGCCAATCACAGGCCAAGCACAGGCTGCAGCGGTCACATGGACTGGCGCGTCATCCAGGGAGGTCGGGCTGGATGCCGAAGGAGGGACGCGTCACCAAGACAACGGCCGGTAAGTATGAATTTCTTTTACTTTCACTAGGGAAAGTGCTGTCCCTTCTCTCTATCCTGCACTGATAGGGAGAAGGGAAGCACTTTTCCCGCAGTCCGCAGCAGCTAGTCCGCATCAATTTTCTGCACATTTTGTGCAGATCCGCAGCCGTAATCCGCAACCCGGATTAGGTGCGGCATTGATGCGGACAGTTGCGGAGGAATTCCGCCATGTGTGGTCATGCCCTTAGGGTATGTGCACACGTAGTGACCAAAAACGTCTGAAAATACAGAGCTGTTTTCAAGGGAAAACAGCCCCTGATTTTCAGACGTTTTTTGAGCAACTCGCGTTTTTCACGGAGTTTTTTACGTCCGTTTTTGGAGCTGTTTTCATTGGAGTCTATGAGAAAACAGCTCCAAAAACGTCCAAAGAAGTGTCCTGCACTTCTTTTGACGAGGCTGTATTTTTACGCGTCGTCGTTTGACAGCTGTCAAACGACGACGCGTAAATGACAGGTCGTCTGCACAGTACGTCGGCAAACCCATTCAAATGAATGGGCAGATGTTTGCCGACGTATTGTAGCCCTATTTTCAGACGTAAAACGAGGCATAATACGCCTCGTTTACGTCTGAAAATAGGTCGTGTGAACCCAGCCTTAGGGTATGTTCACACGTCCTATTTTCAGCCGTTTTTCGGGCCGTAAACACCCCGAAAAATAGCAAAAAATGCTGGGGCTGAACGCCTCCAAACATCTGCCCATTGATTTAACTGGGAAAAGCAGCATTCCATTCCCACGGGACGTTTTTTACGCGCCCATTTTTAAAAACAGCCGCGTAAAAAAACGCCTCGTAAAAAGAAGTGCATGTCACTTCTTGAGCCGTTTATGGAGCCGTTTTTCATTGACTCAACAGAAAAACAGGTCCAAAAACGTCCGTAAGAAACACAGCAAAAAATCAATAGGTACTCTTTAAAAGGGTTATCCGGTTCATAAAAATTCATGGCCAATACATTTGGTTAATATTATCAATGTTTACAATTGTTTATTGCTTGATATTACAGCTTAGTACCGTTCTTTTTAATTGGATGAAGCTGTAGTGAGCTGCAATACCAGACACAGCCACTACTAAAAGTACAGAGCTGTATCTGGTAAACAATCGAGGGGGCGCGGCGCTCACCGGAGCTCTGAGGTACTTCAAACTGCTGATCGGCAGTGGGACCCCTCACTGATCTAATATTAATGGATAGACCAATTTAAGGATAGGCCGTCAATTTAGTCAAAGAACCAGATAACCCCTTTCAGATTGGTTATTTAATGTATAAATTATGATATAGGTGCTTAAAAAAATCTCTATAAGTGTAATGAATTATCTGTTTTACCAAACATTTATTAAAAATTTAAATAAAAAGACAATTTACATATAAACATGTTTACTGTTTTATTCCATAGGTGTGAGCAACAATGTGTTAACAAGTAAAACAGCTGAGAGGTAATTTTATTTCAGCAGGTAACACTTTTCCACTGCAGCGGTTCATCACGCTTCATCAGACAGACATTAATGCGATCAGACATCTTGGAGTGAAACAGGTGTTAGAATACATATTCCAGCACTTGGGATCTCTGCCTCTAGAGGTGCCGAGATCACAGCGCGACAATCATGGTGTTAGTGCAATCTGCCTTTCAATTTAGCCCTCGTCCTTATCAGTTTGAGACTTCTAGATCACCACAGTTATGGGCACGTTAGCTCTGATCACCATATGTTATACCTTGTTTGGGTTTCTTACCGTGGAATTGCATATTATACCATATATAAGGAACAATTTCCAGTTTTAATTCCGTTGCAGAATAATGTTATAATGGATCAATTTAAGCACATCTATTTATTGAGCAATTCAATGCAACATTTAAATTGTTGCATCTTTGAAATGTTTCCTTATTGGCTTTTGTGTCAATTTCAGCTGTGTTTTTCTCGTCCATTATGGAAACGCATTACAAATAGAAACACGGGAAAAGTCATATATTGATATTGTGCACAATGGTTCTTCACTACAATTTCAATGCAATAGCATCCGCTGTAGCTTACAGACATTTAAGTGATGAATAAGCAATTGAACATTGGCTAATGGTTATTGTAGCTTACTAAATAACACTTTATCAACACACGGAGAGTGCCGGCTAATGCAAATGAGCCGTAGATAAAAATGTGTACCAGATGCAGGCGGATTAACAATGTACCTTATAACTTACTTGTGGACCTCCAATCTAAAAACGTGCTGTTGTTCATAAAACTACTGTGAGGCTCAGTGGCACAAGGTTGCTTTGCTCTTAAAGGAAAAACGTGCTTTAGACCATACTTACAGAAGGAGATTATGTGATGTTTTGTCTGCCGCAATACTATATCACAGTATTGTATGTACAATGACGGAGAATGGGAAGTTCCATTTACATATTGTGTTACTACAAACAGCACTAAATAATAGCACCATGCAATGGCCGAATAATCCTGCCATATTGTAAACAAGTAAGGGTATGTTCACACGCCCTACTTACGGATGTAATGCAGGCGTTTTTCGCCTGGAATCACGCCCGAAAAAACGGCTCCAAACCGTCGGCAAACATCTGCCCATTGAATTCAATGGGTCTTACGGTGTTCTGTGCAGACGGGCTTTTTTTTACGCACCGCTATCAAAAGACGACGCGTAAAAAGACGGCCGCCTCAAATAAGTGCATGTCATTACTTGGGACGTAATTGCAGCAGTTTTTCATTGACTCCATTGAAAAACAGCTCGAATTACGTCCGTAATTGACGCCGCAAAAACCGTGTGCACTTGCAAAAACGTCTGAAATTCAGGAGCTGTTTTCGCCTGAAAACAGCTCCGTAATTTCAGACGTATTTTACGTTTGCGCGTGAACATACCCTAATACCATGACTGAATAATACCACTTTATAATGGGCATATAATACTGCCATACAGATACAATACCACCATACAGTGATTAAATAATATCGCCATACAGTAAACAAGTAATACCATGACTTAATAATACTGCCATAATGAAACCGAAAAATACTAAATGGCTAAAAACAAACATAAAAACTGGATACAGGTTTTTACTGCATAATAGGCATAATATCATTTTTTTTTTCCATTACATACAGTTAGGTCCAGAATTATTTGGACAGTGACACAAGTTTTTGCATTTTAGGTGTTTACCAAAACATATTGAATATACAGTTATATAATCAATATGAGCTTAGGCTATATTCACACAGAGTTTTTTGCAGGCTGAAAATTCTGCCTGGAAAAATCAGCTCTGGTTTTTTTTTAAGTGGTTTTGCACCGCAGGCATTTTTGACACATTTTTACCATTTTTTTTGTTGCGGTTTTTACCTATTTCTTCAACAAGCAAATTTTTTGCGTCTCCCATTGGTTTCAATAGGGTTTTTGAGGCAGAAAACACCTCAAGATAGGGCATGTCGCTTGTTTTTCACGCGAGTGGGAAAAAAACACATCCACCTCCCATTAAAAAAAATGGTAGACAATTTTGGCAGTTTTTTGCTGCGGTTTTTGCCATGGTTTCTGTGGCAAAAAAACACGTTTAAAATCTTTGTGTGAACAGGGCCTTAAAGTGAAGACTCTCAGCTTTAATTTGAGGGTATTTACATCCTCATTTGAGGAAGGGTTTAGGAATTACAGCTCTTTAATATGTAGCAAAAATAGGAAAAGAGGGGGGAGGATTCCTCCAGCTCACCTGACACTGTGGGTTTGTGTCACGAATAGCGCCCGGATCCTCGTGTCGGCACACGGTCTGAAGCAAGGAAGAAGAGGGATGTTTGGATCCAGCGCTGTGTGGGGTTTTAAACCCCACACAGCGCTGGATCCAAACATCCCTCTTCTTCCTTTCTCTTTAATATGTACCTGCCTCTTTTTCAAGGGACCAAAGGTAATTGGACAATTGTCTCAAAAGCTATTTAATGGGCTGCATGGGCTATTCCCTTGTTAATCCATCATCAATTAAGCAGGTAAAAGGTCTGGAGTTGATTCCAGGTGTGGCATTTGCATTTGGAAGCTGTTGCTGTGAATCCACAACATGAGGTCAAAGGAGCACTTAATGCATGTGAAAAAGACGATAGTTAGGCTGAAAAAAATGCAGAAATCCATCAGAGAGAGAGCACAAATGTTAGGAGTGACCAAATCAACAGTTTGGTACCTTCTTGAAAAAAAAGAGTGCACTGGTGATTTAATGAACTCCAAAAGGCCTGGACGATCACAGAATCCTTTCCATGGTGAAGAGAAACCCATTCAGAACATCTACCCAAGTGAAGAACACTCTCCTGGAAGTAGGTGAATCAGTATCTAAGTCTACCATAAAGAGAAGACTTCATGAGAGCAAATACAGAGGTTCACCACAAGGTGCAAACCATTAATCAGCCTCAAAAATAGAAAGACCAGATTAGACTTTGCCAAACAACATCTAAAGAAGACGCCCACTTCTGGAACAGCATTCTTTAGACAGATGAAACTAAGATCAACCTGTACCAGAATTATGGGAGGAAGAAAGCATGGAGAAGGCTTGGAACAGCTCATAATCTGATGCACACCACATCCTCTGTAAAACATGGTGGAGGCAGTGTGATGGCATGGGCATGCATGGCTGCCAAAGGCACTGGGTCACTAGTGTTTATTGATGATGTGACTGATGACAGAAGCAGCCGGATGAATTCTGAAGTGTTCAGGGATATACTTTCTGCTTATATTCAACCAAATACAGCAAGGTTGATTGGACGTCGCTTCACATTACAGATGGACAATGACCCAACATATACTACGAAAGCAACCCAGGAGGTTTTTTAAGGCAAAGAAGTGGAATATTCTGCAATGGCCAAGTCAATCACTAGATCTCAACCCGATCGAGCTGCATTTCACTTGCTTAAGACAAAACTTAAGGCAGAAAGACTCACAAACAAGCAACAACTGAAGACAGCATCACAAAGGAGGAAAACCAGCGTTTGGTGATGTCCATGGGTTCCAGACTTCAGACAGTCATTGCCTGCAAAGGATTCTCTACAAAGTATAAAAAAACAAAACATTTTATTTATGGTAATGTTAATTTGTCCAGTTACTTTTGAGCCCCTAAAATGAGGAGGCTGTGTAGAAAAATGGTTGCAATTGCTAAATGTTTCACATAATATTCTTGAATTTAATCCTGAAAGTCTACACTTTAATTGCATCTCAGTTGTTTCATTTGAAATCCAATGTGGTGGCATGCGGAGCCCAAATCATGAAGATTGTGTCACTGTCCAAATAATACTGGCCCCATGCACACGGCCGTGCCCGTAATCATGGCCCGCAAAATGCAAAAGAACGGACATGTTCCATAATTTTCGGAACATTTCTACGGCACGGACACCCATCCGTAGCGATAAGGAAAGGTGTCCGCGTTCAATGAAAGTGAATGAGTGTCCGCAAAAACGGAGGTTATTTACTTTCGTGTGCATGGTGCCTATATGTCTATAATGATGAAACGTTTGGGAAAATAGCTACTACATGAGAATTTCTTCTGCTACTTTCAATAACAATTTTAAGATTAATCTCTGCTGAATCTATAATTGATTACAGATTGCCTACATCAGCGCCTTATATTTAGTGAACATCCACTCACAGTGTAAACATGGTAGAATTTCCGTCCTAACTTTCTGTGCAGAAATTCGACAGCGTATTACAGTAGCAGTAAAGTGGATGAGATTTGAACAAATCTCATCTAAACGCTGCGGGGAAAAAACGCAAAAAAGACGTGCTGAAATAGATTTGGGGTGCGGATTCTCAATCTGCAGCAGGTCTGTTTCTCTGGCGAAAATGTTGCCAAAATTCCACACTGAGAATCGGGTAGGAAATTCTATTGTGTTTATACTGCGTATGGACGTACCCTAATTCACAAACTGAGCAAATTGGTTTACTAATCTCTATTCTTGTGTTTTCTAATAATATGTACCAATTATTTGGGACATTGCTAGATGCCATTTAAAGCCAAGCAATACTATATAAGTGAAATAATGATATGTATAGCTATTTCAATAACACAGACATATTTTAGAATCACCTAGCACAGAATGTAGTCGTTTAATCTGCTGCAGTGTATGTTTTACCACTCCTAAAAACATTTAGGCCTCATTCACGCAACCTTACTACAGCTTTGTACAAACTCTAGCCGTAATACAGCATTCAAAGAAGCCTATGGGCCCATACTGTTCCTTTGTATGCCACTGTTTTATATGGGGGCATACAGAGGTTTTCTTCTGCTATATTCATATATAGCTCCATAGGCTTCGTACTCACCGCTCTGCCATGTGTTTGAGCCCCATGTACAATTTCATAGGAAGAATGTAGGAAACTTATGAAAACATGGGCAGACCATACTATGTTATCCTAGTAAGATTCAAATCCATTGCCATAGAGCTATAAGGCCACCATGCTAACCACTGACATGCCTTGCCATCCTATATAAAAAAAACACTATATATTACAGTATGGCATGACATTGATATTTGGGCACTGGACACTGCATGAGATTGTGATTATACTGTTTGTTATGTTTTTCTTCATTATATGTGTATAGTATGTAGATTATGAATATTCATCTTTTACAATTAGACTATAATTCTGAGCACTTTTTTTTATTTTTTATTTTTCTTTAGAAAAAATGAGGAAGGTAGTCAATTTTTGCACAGGGGCTTTCATGGACTTAAAGGAAAGGTGTCACGAAAAAAAAAATTTTGATATCAATTTGCATTTAGTGTTTTATTATAAAATCTTTTATTTATGTGTGTGTTTGTTTTTTACTTTTTTCTTTTTTCTAACTTTTACTTCACTATGGGGGCTGCCATTTTGTTTTTCATCTCTGTATGTGTCGATTAACGACACATACAGACATGGAATACGGCAGCTACAGTCCATAGGAGTCAATGAACAGGACCCGTTCCATTGACTTTGCTCTATGGCTCTGTACTGCGCAGACGCAGGTCAGAGTCACACAGAGCAAAGCAGCTGTTTGCAGGGAGAGAGCAGGCGCCATCTTGAAGACCAGCTGCACTGCAGGTAAGATGTGTGTCTCTGCATGTCCCACTCTCTACCTCACAGAACCCCGCTCTCGTGACCCCCGATGGGCCCCCCCCACCCGACGCCCCCCCCACCCGAAACGGCCCCCCCCGACGGCCCCCCCTCCCTTGTGTGAAGGACACACGATGAAACTGTACTGGGAAAGCCCTGAACGGTAAATCTCTCTAGTTGTGCTGAGACTGTTTGGGGATGTGACTAATGAACCTCTCAGTCTCAGCACAATTAGAGAGATTTATCGTTCAGGGGTCTGGGAAAGCTGGGTGACCACCATTACCCCTCCTACTGGAGTGTGAGATTCATTAGTCACTTCCCCAAACACACTCCAGTAGGAGTAATGGTGGTCACCCAGCTTTCCCAGACCCCTGAACGATAAATCTCTCTAGTTGTGCTGAGACTGTTTGGGGATGTGACTAATGAACCTCTCAGTCTTAGCACAACTAAAGAGATTTATCATTCAGGGGTCTGGGAAAGCTGGGTGACCACCATTACTCCTACTGGAGTGTGTTTGGGGATGTGACTAATGAATCTCACACTCCAGTAGGAGGGGTAATGGTGGTCACCCAGCTTTCCCAGACCCCTGAATGGTAAATCTCTCTAGTTGTGCTGAGACTGTTTGGGAATGTGACTAATTAACCTCTCAGTCTCAGCACAATGAAAGATTTACCGTTCAGGGGTCTGGGAAAGCTGGGTGACCACCATTACCCCTCCCACTGGAGTGTGAGAGGTTCATTAGTCACATCCCTAAACACTCCAGTATGAGGGGTAATGGTGGTCACCCAGCTTTCCTAGATGCAGATATAACCAGGAAAGGGCTGGATGGACGGGCTGAGGGTGCACAGGGTTTTTGGTGACCCCCTCTGTCATGTGATCGGACCTAGGTTACCGGTTCATCAGACGGGGTTCATGTGACTATAAATCTGTCCATAACAAGAGACAGTGCACTCAGGACAAGCCCTGCCCTCATGCCGTAGTTGTGGTTCTGTCTGCGGTGATGGCGGTGGGTGGCTCTGACACCCGCCTCCCCCTTCGGGTCATCTCAGGACAGAAGGGGTGTCCGGATTGGAGACACTGCGCCGCACCTGTCCTCAGGTTGTGTCTGGTATTGCAGTTCACCTCCATTGAAGTGAATAGGACAGAGCTGTAATACCACACATGACCTGAGGACAGGTGCGGCCCCATGTTTTCCTGGACGACCCCTTTAAGACTTTTCCCGTGTGTGTGTGTGGCAGAGCGGAGTGTGCACGGGCGCCGCTGATACTTCATAGCCGCTTATCAGCTGTTTTAAAGAATCAGCGGCGAACACCCCCCCCCCACACACACACACACACACACACACAAATCCCACAAACACGCAAAATCAAGTGTAATCAAGCGTTTTTTTATGTGTTTCTTTTGCACGTAAAGTGTGCAAAAAAAAAACATGTCAAATACACGGAGTGTGAACCGGTCAACTGAAAAGTCATTCACTTCACTTTCATCATTCTAAGGCTGGGTTCACACGACCTATTTTCAGGCGTAAACGAGGCGTTTTACGCCTCGATTTACACCTGAAAAGACGGCTCCAAGACGTCGGCAAACATCTGCCCATTCATTTGAATGGGTTTGCCGACGTACTGTGCCGACGACCTGTAATTTTACGCGTCGCTGTCAAAAGACGGCGCGTAAAATAACAGCCTCGGCAAAGAAAGCAGGACACTTCTTGGGACGTAATTTGAGCCGGTTTTCATTGAATTCAATGAAGAACAGCTCCAAATTACGGCCGTAATTTTTTACGTGGTAGTTTTCCAAAAACGGCACGTAAAAAGACGCCCGACCAAAATGAAGTGCACATCACTTCTTGGGACGTTTTTGGAGCCGTTATTCATTGACTTTATAGAAAAACAGCTCCAAAAATGGCCGTTAAAAAACGCGAGTTTGATTAAAAAATGGCTGAAAATCAGGAGCGGTTTTCCCTTTGTTTAGTGAGCGTGTGAACATACACTTAGCCTTTTGGTGTGTCCTAGAACTTCTTCCAGCTGCAGAATCACACCCAATATGGCTGACGGACACTGCTTAGCAATTTGAAGACACCTTTACCTGGCTTGTGAGAGGGGGGGGGGTGAGGTTCCCTCCCACATTTACAGCAGCTGTGAGTCAGGTTGCTTTGCCTTATTCACCTTGCTGTAATTCTGGGAAGTGCTCCCCCTGGTGGCCAACATTGGAAAACATGTCAAATTATTATTTAATTTTTAATACTTTCCACCATACGGAAAAAAAATAAAAATACAGCAAAAAACGTAAAAAATATAATAGAAATAAGTAACGACACTTAAAAAAAAAGGTTTAATTTGCGACACATTCCCTTTAAATCAAATTCTAATTTGTTTTAAAAACAGATAATTGATCACTTGTAAATATCATGTGACTACATTATTTGCCAGAAGATGGAAGTAGCTGTGCAACCATGCAGACTATGATGCTTTTACCTAAAATTAATCACCATTAGTCAAAATTGGAAATCATACACTCAGTCATACATTGCATTTTTGTTAACTCTAAGAATATTCTAGCTAGGGCAAGTGACAGCAGTTCACTAGGAAATCCTGTCACTTGCTGATCTAGAGGGGGCAAACCACTGAGACCGCTGCCATTCAATAAAATAAATGGGCAAGAAACTGCAGCACTGCAACTAATGAATTTTTCACTACAAAGAACCACAGACATTCATTTTAAGGGCATGTTCACACGGGGCGGAATTCTGCAGACACTGCAGATTGCGATGCAGATTCCGTTGCTCCTTTGCCTAAAATGTGAAGTAAAATGCTGCGGATTAGTCGTTGCGGATTCAGGTGCAGATCACATCCTGCTCTCTTTTAAAACATTCCATCTCAGTCTGGCTATAGACCTCGAAACACATAGGTCCAGCCAGAATGATGAAATATCCTGTTCTTGAAAGCAATCCGCAACGCAACACACATAACACCTGCGGATTTCATTGTGTCATTTTGCAACTCCACTGAAGTCAATGGAGAAATTTTGCCACAAGTCTGCATCAAGTCCGCAACAGCCAGTGTATGCTGCGGTCACCAAATTCCGCACCGCAGCCTATGGTCCGCAGCGGAGTTTTCCGCAACGTCTGCACGAGGATAACTAAAAAGGTGTGGAAACCAATGGACAGACTGTCTGCTGCAATTTTCCAGTGCGGACTGTCTGCAGCGGATTTCCACAGCAATTCCGCCACGTGTGAACATGCCCTAATATGGCTGAGGTGCAGTTCTCAACACAGCAACTGAAAGAAAGGAAATGCCAACTACGTCATGATCGGTGGAAGTCCCTGCTGTAGGGGCTTCGCTGATCAGCAAATTATGGCATATACTAGTGATATGTCATCATTGGTCCTGACTGGGAATGAATTTGTTGTACAGATGTAGGAAATAATACAGATTTAGAGGATATTTATTAAATCATCATAGAAGACATTTACCGAGTTCAACCTATTGAACATTTTCTTACAGTCAAATATTACAGACAAATTCTAGGCTAAAGTAATGTCAGGGTAGGGAGACAGACAAGTGAGCCTAATCTACCCGCCACTCAGTCCCTGCCTACTTGCACAGCCCATCCTAGGCGACAGCGTACAACTGGGCGACGGTCCCTACGCTCAATATGTGCACGACAGACAAACAGACAAGGGTACACAGAAGCTAAGGGAAATGGGGCAGTTGCCCACGGCAACACCGTGAGCAACAGGAGTAGTGAACGAGCCGAGTCAAACCAGGAGTGTACGAGGTACCAAATGCAGAGCAGGAGCGTAGTCAGTAAAGCCAGGGTCGATATGAAGCAAGGTCAATAATAATAGCAGGAGCAGCAGAGCCAGGAAAACAGGAAAATCACAGGCAAAGGACAAGCAACAACTGAAGGTATAAATAGACCGAGGGCGGGAGCTAGAACCGTCTGGCCGGGCTGTGATAGGTTCTCCCACTCCTCAACCTCCCAGCCTGAGTGGTAGCAGATCGAGTCACTCTATCAGACCTAGGCACAGATGCAGACTGATTAACCACGGGCATCGACACAGAAGCTGTGTCTAGCAGATCCTTTACAGCTAAACTGAGTTTCTTTTAAGATTGCAGTTGTCCTTAGATTCCTGGTGTCTTACCTCCTTCTGTGTCTTCTGTGATTAGATATACAAGGGAATCTCTCTTCAATGGCCCCTGACTCAGTCTGCTGTTTTTGCAGAAGCACAGTCACTCTTGACCATTGACTGTGCCATAGCAGCTTAACCTCAAGTGAATGGGGCTGAGTTGCAATACCATATACAGCCTGTGAACAGAGTGCTGCGCTATCTGGAAAAACAGCAGAACCTTTTTTCTCATACAAACCCTTTGAGAAATCATATAAAAATGCTAATTATTTTTTTGAGAACAAAATGGCAAAAACAAAATAAAACAAAACAGCTTTCCCAAGAAGCAGGTCAGTGAAGTGAAGGTCATTGCAAGCATCATAATATGCCCTTGTGGTATGAGCTTTACTGCACGGAAAAGGCAAAATCCCCAGGGGCTAGTTGCCCTCTATAAAGGGCATCAGAAATTGTTGCTTGAAATTTCCACAAATATCTTCTTTGCTAAAAATGGATCTATCTATCTATCTATCTATCTATCTATCTATCTATCTATCTATCTATCTATCTATCTATCTATCTATCTATCTATCTATCTATCTATCTATCTATCTATCTATCTATCTATCTATCTATCATTGTGAAAGTGGAAGAATGAGAACAGAAATGTACATCATCGTACTTTGTACACTACCACTCCACTTCCACTTGGTGGAATGTGAAAACTCTTACTGCTTGCTACAGACATATTTTTGATAAAAATCACTTTGCATTCATGTCTAAATGCTGGAAATACCATTTACCATTTTCTAATATATTTTATCAAGAGTGAAATTCCTGGTTGCATATAGAGAGCTTTCTTTGACTCTGCGGACAGTAAAATATCTGAAATACATTTAGTGGGGAATGCTCTTGCAAAAGTTAACAGGGTGGTGTATTACAATTTCATTTTCAGGAAGGAATGTAAAAGAGAGGAAATTATTGCATTCATAATTCAGCTTAATAATGAAACCTCAAAAATAAGACACATTTATAGTAAGCACTGGCATATTCCCGCAAAAGAGATCCTGCTTTAATAAGGTTGTAGCCGGACAAGCCCAAGGTCATTTATAACAAAGTATCGGATATAGAAGGAAATGTAACGTATATTGCCTTAGAGTTAATCAATAAAAAACAGTCTTAAATATTAAACAAATTACTGCAAGTGCCTTAATAATAGTTCACAAACTGTAAAAATGTTTATATTATTGTTATTTATAACTAGTTTTTTTGCAGTATTTTTAACGTGAAAAAAATGCTTATCATGACGGATTAGTTGCCAGATCCTATTCATTTTTATGGGACTCATAAAGATTCCAAAGTGTTTCAGTGCATTAGCATGTGGCTCTGTTCACACTTCCATTACCGCTGCCTCTATTCTATACACAGCGCTCATTGAGCTTTGTACAAGCGAACAGAGAAGATAGAAGTAGTGAAAGCTGCCGGGCACCTGACACATAGCTGACTGCCGGGCACCTGACTCCCGGGCTACTGACTGCCGGGCACCTGACACTTAGCTGACTGCCGGGCACCTGACACTTAGCTGACTGCCGGGCACCTGACTCCCGGGCTACTGACTGCCGGGCACCTGACACATAGCTGACTGCCGGGCACCTGACTCCCGGGCTACTGACTGCCGGGCACCTGACACTTAGCTGCCCGATCGCTCAGTAGCCAGCTAAAAGCCACACGTATATCTGCTATGGGACCTCAACTGCCGGCCATATAATACAGCGGGCGGTCGGGAACCAGTTGAAAAGTAGACATGAAGCAATAGCACGTAGCCCCACATATGTAGTTGACTGTGCAGTACTAGAAACAGTTCAGAAAACTGAACTTGTAGTAGGGTCACCTCACAACTGCAGCAAAATCTCATATCATACCTGTGATTCTTGGTGGTGTTTTTTCTTTTCTTTCCCAAGAAATTATATTTAGCATATTTGAACAAGAATTGAATGCCTGTTATCCCACAGAATATCATGATTTCACAAATATTTGGCAAAGTTGGCACATCATTATAGAGTATGATCAATTTATTTTAATAGCTTACTTAGTGGCTCTTTGCCCTAATAGGGCATAAGGACAAGGATTGTCTTGGTAAACAAGCCCTTTAACCCCTTGTTGATATTTGACATAGGGTTACGTCATTGCCGGCAAGCAAAGTACAGGCTGAGTCTGCTCCGTAATAAGCGGGTGTATGTTACAGCCGACACTTCAAAGTAACAGGCGAAATATGAGATAACTCAGATCCCACTTGTTTAACCCCTTAGATTCCACAGTCAGTAGCGACCGCTGCATCTAAGCTGTCGGAAAGTGGGGCGCCCGCTCTCTGACAGCCCATCGCCTCCCACCCCCACAAAGCATTAGTGGCGTGCCGATGGTTGTCATGGCAGCAAGGGGGCCTAATAAAGACATCTTGCCATCTTTCTGCTCCTTTTAAGTCCAGAGGCAGGGCTTAATAGGAGCCGGTAAGGAACACAATATAATGCAATAGATAAGTATTGCAGTATATTGTGCAAGCGAGCTGGTGCAAGTCCCCTAGGGGGAGTAATAAAAATAGAAAAAAAAAAATTTTTTATATACAAAAAAAAAATAAATGTCCTATTTTCTCCCAAAAGCAATGTCAAATAAATAAATATATAAAAAATATATAAATGGTATCGCTACATTGTACAAAATAGGACATCAAAATGTCAGACTGTGTTTTTTTTATCTCCTTGTGTCCCACAAAAAATGGAATAAAAAATTATAAAAAAGTATTTTGTGCCCCAAAATGCTACCAATAAAAACTAAATAAAAAAGTTATGGCTCTCAGTAGTAAAACATGAAACAAACTATATAAATTTGGTATTTCTGTACTCATTTTGACAGAATAAAATTAACATGTTGCTTTTGCCGCTCAGTAAACAGCATAAAAATAAAACCCAAAAAACAATGGAGGAATCAGTTTTTTCCCATTCCACCGTACAAAAAATATTTTTTTCTAGTTTCCCAGTATATGGCACAATAAGGGCACATTCAGATGTGGTGGAATTGCTGTTGAATTCCACTGCGAACAATCCCTAGTGGAAATCTGCTACCGACATTTTTTTAAATTGGTTTCTATACATTTTTAGGTAACTTGGGTAAAAGGTTGTGGAAAATAACAGTGCAGAATTTTTACTGCGCAGCGTTCACATTCTGTTGCGGAGAAGCAGGGGAATTTCGCTGCGGATTTCAGCCTTTTCAATGCAAAGGCTGAAATCTGTGGCAAGTCCACAGTGATATCTGCAAAGCCTGAATTACCTGTCACATATGAAAATTTTGCTGCAGATTAGTTGCGAATTTGCACCAACATTTGCAGCGGAATAATTCTGCCATGTCTGAACATGCCCTAAATATTGATGTGAAAAACTACAACTCATTCTGCAAAAAAAAAGCCCTCATACGGTTATATTGATAGAAGGATAAAACGTTATGGCTTTTGGAAGGTGGGAAGGAAAAAACGAAAAAAAAGAAAAAGAAAAAGCTAAAACGGGCTGCGGCAGCAAGGGGTCAATGTCGGTGTTTTTTTTAAACTTATATATATATATATATATATATATATATACAGTGAAGGAAATAAGTATTTGATCCCTTGCTGATTTTGTAAGTTTGCCCACTGTCAAAGAAATGAACAGTCTAGAATTTTTAGGCTAGGTTAATTTTACCAGTGAGAGATATATTATATATAAAAAAAAAAAAAAACTGAAAATCACATAGTCAAAATTATATATATTTATTTGCATTGTGCACAGAGAAATAAGTATTTGATCCCCTACCAACCATTAAGAGTTCAGCCTCCTCCAGACCAGTTACACGCTCCAAATCAACTTGGTGCCTGCATTATAGACAGCTGTCTTACATGGTCACCTGTATAAAAGACTCCTGTCCACAGACTCAATTAATCAGTCTGACTCCAACCTCTACAACATGGGCAAGACCAAAGAGCTTTCTAAGGATGTCAGGGACAAGATCATAGACCTGCACAAGGCTGGAATGGGCTACAAAACCATAAGTAAGGCGCTGGGTGAGAAGGAGACAACTGTTGGTGCAATAGTAAGAAAATGGAAGACATACAAAATGACTGTCAATCGACATCAATCTGGGGCTCCAGGCAAAATCTCACCTCGTGGGGTATCCTTGATCCTGAGGAAGGTGAGAGCTCAGCCGAAAACGACACGGGGGGAACTTGTTAATGATCTCAAGGCAGCTGGGACCACAGTCACCAAGAAAACCATTGGTAACACATTACGCCGTAATGAATTATAATCCTGCAGTGCCCGCAAGGTCCCCGTGCTCAAGAAGGCACATGTACAGGCCCGTCTGAAGTTTGCAAATTAACATCTGGATGATTCTGAGAGTGATTGGGAGAAGGTGCTGTGGTCAGATGAGACTAAAATTGAGCTCTTTGGCATTAACTCAACTCGCCGTGTTTGGAGGAAGAGAAATGCTGCCTATGACCCAAAGAACACCGTCCCCACTGTCAAGCATGGAGGTGGAAACATTATGTTTTGGGGGTGTTTCTCTGCTAAGGACACAGGACTACTTCACCGCATCAATGGGAGAATGGATGGAGACATGTACCGTCAAATCCTGAGTGACAACCTCCTTCCCTCCACCAGGACATTAAAAATGGCTCGTGGCTGGGTCTTCCAGCACGACAATGACCCGAAACATACAGCCAAGGCAACAAAGGAGTGGCTCAAAAAGAAGCACATTAAGGTCATGGAGTGCCCTAGCCAGTCTCCAGACCTTAATTCCATCTAAAACTTATGGAGGGAGCTGAAGATCCGAGTTGCCAAGCGACAGCCTCGAAATCTTAATGATTTACAGATGATCTGCAAAGAGAAGTGGGCCAAAATTCCATCTAACATGTGTGCAAACCTCATCATCAACTACAAAAAACGTCTGACTGCTGTGCTTGCTAACAAGGGGTTTGCCAAAGGGATCAAATACTTATTTCTCTGTGCAAAATGCAAATAAATATATATAATTTTGACAATGTGATGTTCTGTTTTTTTTAAATATAATCTATCTCTCACTGGTAAAATTAACCTAGCCTAAAAATTCTAGACTGTTCATGTCTTTGACAGTGGGCAAACTTACAAAATCAGCAAGGGATCAAATACTTATTTCCTTCACTGTATATACACATTATATATATACTGTACATATTTTTAAAATGGGTAGAGATAACTTTTTATTGGCACTTTAATACCAGTGACCTATTAACTTTGAATTTTAGAATGAGAAAAGGATGATTACAGAGCATATTCAACTCCCAAATCCCAAAATCAGGGAGACAGAATTGAATATAATTGGTTTCTAAGAGCCTGATTTTTAAAGACATTTTTTTAGTTTCTGTCAATTTTTGTTAGCTTCAAATGTCAGCTGGATACAGAGTTCTCTATTGGAGTAGGATTGTGAGTAAAGCCGTGCATGATGTGATAGAAACTAGCAGACAACCCCCAGGCTGCTGTACAGAACGGTTCTCATTAAAACTTTGTTCTATGTAAACTACTGGTAGAGAAAGATCATGAACTAGTTAATGGAAGTGGCATTTGACAGTGACTTGTAATAGTGCTCTGAGACATTCAAAGTAATTCCTAATAGCCTGCCAAGGTCATTTCTAGCAGAAACAAAAACATTCATTTTGGATAAAAATGGGTTAGTAGATGTTATCCATGAATGATATAAGGATATGTTCAGACGTGGCCTCTGTCCCATACATGTGAATGGTGTTGTTTCTGCAGCAACTGCATTTTTACGAACCGTATTTACATGTATGGGAAGGATATCTGATTTGTGTGAATATACCATAAGGCCCTGTTTACACTGAGTTTTCTTCTGGAAGGGGAAAATCTGCCTCAAAATTCCTTCAGGAATTCCTTCCTGCCTGCATTCTGTTTGCCGCATTTTTCGCCGCTAAAACCGCTTTCTCTGACTCCTGTTGAGGTCAATGGAAGGTAAGAGACGTAAACACCCAACGATAGGGCATGTCGCTTCTTTTTCCCGCAATCAGTTTTCATGGGAGGCGTTTTCAGATGTTTTTGCCGCGGTTTGCCGCGGTTCATGTGAACTCTCCCTAAGAGTATGTTCCCACTGGTCGCTATGAAAAAGTCTGCAGCGTATCCGACCCAGAAGCCGCAGGGAAATCCATACAATTATCCGCACCAAATGTTGATTTTATTTGGTGCGAATGTTTATCCTAATTGACCGCTGTGGAAAGCAAAAGAAAAAAAAGCTGGAACACACCTCCCGTGGCGCTGCCATAGCAACACAACGTTTCATCACATGTGAGCACTGCAGCCTATGACTGGCTATAGGGGTCAAATGTAATAAAACATAATCACAGTAAGGGCCTGTTCACATCAGTCGACTGCGCTATTGATTCCGTCAAAACAACGGAACCCTGTCACAGCGATGACAAACGGAAACCTTTAGCAAAGTTTCCGTCACCATTTAGATCAATGGTGAGGGAAACGAAAGCTAAGGTTTCAGTTTGCCTTTCCGTTGAGGGGTTATCCCGACGGAAACCTGTGACAGAACCCCTCAACGGAAGAGCAACGGTGATGTGAACAAGGCCTAAACGATCTGTACACAGAGCAGCTGGAAGAGCAGGCATGTGTTGATATGGCAGCGCCAGGAGAGGTGAATACGTTTTTTTCTACTTCTTTTGGAACCTGCTGTGAATGTGCAGCGTAATTGCATCAAATTCCACAACTATTGCCATTTGTTATTATTTGACTTTCACATAAATTCAATAGGGAAATTCAGCATTAAATGCACAGCCTTTCCGCAACATAAATTGATATGCTGCAAATTTATAACCCGCACAGCAAGTAAATTTATGCATGTATTTTGTGTGGAATTTTTCAGCAGCATGTGGATGAGATTTGATAAAATTCCATCCACTTTTCTGCTTCTGTAAACACTGGAATTTTGGCACAGAAAAATCCAGTCTGAAATTTTGCAGCGTATCCGGCCCATGGGAACATGCCCTAAATTTGCACAACTCCGTATGGCTTCCCTCATTCACACTTTTTCATCGTTTTTAAACATAGGGACAAAAAAAAATGCATTTCATGTATCTTTGGTGGCGGTTTTCATTTCGCTTGATTATATACAGCCGTTTTTACTGGCGTTTTCTAAGTTCTATAGAAAAGCTTATGGAATAAATGGCAGAAAAAAACGCCATTCCACTGCTTCTGCTTCTTCCAGCCTTGTCCTTCCTCCCCTGCTGCTCCATAATACACAGGAATCCATCTGACATTACTGCTAATATCGAGCATGTAGTAAGATACAGCAGAGATGTTCCCTGTACACAGCTGCACACTTATAGACCCCCCCCCCTCCCACACACACACACAGTGGACTCTTCCATCTTAGGTTTTGTTTACATCAATGTTACAGAAGCAGAATAAATAAAAATAAGTAAGTGCCAGATCCGTCGCAAAACAAACTATTGGTGCCCAATGAACCCATTGACTTTAATGGTTTCCGTTGGATTTCCATCTTAATGTCCATCATTTTAGCAGAAAAAATATCGCAGCATACAGTGCTATTTTTTTCCGGCATTTTGGAAAAACAGAACATAGCCTTAGAAGCAGGAAATCTCACAAAGCAGACAAAATTTGGTAAGACTTTGACTTCTCATTGCTGTCAACTTCATCTAAAGTTATCTCCCTTCCTTAATGGGCTAAGGCTACGTTCAGACCATTGTAGTCAACCTTGGACGTGAAAAACTGCCGTTTGACATATCCCCCATAGACTAGAGTCTATGGAGGGATGCGCGAAGCGCAAGAAAATAGGCCATGTACTAGTTTTCCACGGACCCTTCACATGCTCCATTGAAACGGTCAACGGCCCTATTGAAGTACATAAGTTAGTTTGATGGCCGTTGTTTTAATGGCCGTCACACGGACTACATATACGCTCGTCTGAATGAGCCCTAAAGGTTTTATCACTGAATAAATGTTTTCATTCATTTTCATATACTAGTCTTAATAAGAAACAAGTTTAAAAAGAAACAAGCTAGAGTAATATGCGACAAAGTTATTAGGAGGTGCACACTTTGGTGTAAATAACTGCTATAACTTACGCCAGTTTGTGGTGTAAATTATAATAAACATGGCGGGCAGCGGACGGCCACGCCCTTTCGGCTTAACAAAATAAAATAAGTGGAGGGAGCAACAGAAAAAGTCCAAAGGTGAGAATTTTTGTGACTTTCCGGCCGTCTGCACCTTTCTTAAGTTAGATATGTTGTTAATTGCCCCCAATAGAGGTAAATAATAAAATAATGTCTGCCATCAGCCACCACTAGAGGGAGCCTACTGAGGATAGATTCATACAGCTTCCATTAAACTCAATAATAAATCCGTCTTTAGCAAATTTCTAAATTTACCCCTGAGGTTTAAATTCTACATAGTTGGATGCCATAAAATCTGCAAAATGTGATTAACAATTATTTTTCCGATCATTTAATAGATTGAAGAGCTAGAGGGCCAGGAAATATTTGAGTGCAATTATGGCTACAAAATTTTGTAAGATTGTAAGTTAAGTTACTCTCCCGCAACAAATGAACAGAGACCCACTATGGGGCATTCAGTACCCCATGGAAGATGCCATTTTGTCCAGAGAATAATGTCAACCATGTTGCAGTTTTCAAAGCTTGCTACAGCGGTTGTCAAGACCACACCCCCTTTTCCTACATCTGTAAGTGTTATGCATCTATTGGCATCATTATTTCTTTGTGTAGAAGGATTACATAAGGCTCATGCTTTGAAAAAAATTTGTGCATCTGGGTGGAATTTGGAAAACCCTTTTATTTTACAGTCTTCAAAAAGACACACCATGCCTTGCCCTGCTGCAAGACCTCTGGAGAGTGACGTCAAGTCCATTGAGACAACCTATGACCATAATAGCCAACTTACCCTTAGGCCCCATGCATACGAACGTGCTTTTGCGGCCGCAATTCCCCCGAATATCCACGGGAGAATTGCGGCCCCATTCATTTCTATGGGCCCATGTACACAACCATGGTTTCCACGGTGCGTGCATGGCCCAGGAGCCCAGGAGATTATAGAAAATAATGAGCGCGGCCACTCCCCGGCCGGCCGACCCGTGTGCATGAGGCCTTAAGCTTTTTGCTTTGCATTTTTTGCATAGTTTTTAATGGCTTTTTGACACCTTATTTATTTATTTTTTAGTGCTTGCAGGTATTAGATTAAGGGGGTTGTCCACTTTTGAAAAACAATCAAGCAATACCTATTAAATATTTATTAAAGTATTTTTAAAATATATTTAGTGTCTCAAAGTTGCAGATGTATTCTAATTCCGTCGTGTCACGTGACTTCGCCACCGTCTGAACTTTTCTCTTCTGCTGACGTCTCGTTCAGTCTTCTTCAATCCTGACATCCGGATGAGCTCCTCTTCCGGTCTTCTTGCTTCTTCTCTTCCGAATGACGTCTTCTTCCCATTGCGCCTACGCATGCGCAGTAACCTAAAAGATTTTGCGCAAAGACTGCCGGGTGTCAGTGGGATGAGAGGGAGCTCTCTCCCTCTCTCCAAAACCACTCAGATGCGGCGCCCGCTATTGAGCACCGCATCTGAGGGGTTAAACGGGTGAGATCGATACTAATATCGATCCCACCCATTAGAGCAGGGATGCTCCCAGCCTTCAGCTACCTCTGTCAGCTGAGAGCAGGGAGATTTAACAGCTCCCTGCTCTGTTTATTTATTCTGATGCAGCGCCGTGAAAAGGCTTATGCATCAGAATAAAGCCCACTAATGACCGCCGTGAAAAGGCTTATCGGCGGTCATTAAGGTGTTAAATATATATATAATTGTTTAAACGATAGTCAGGGGACAATAATATCACAAGGCAGCAGCATTGCAATAATTTTTTTTTTAACTAAAAAACGCCACTAAAAACATCATAAAACATGCATGTTACATTTTTTAAAATGCTGCCGCTTTTAGAAGCGTTTTTTTAAACAGTTTTTGTTCACACGGGGTATTTTGCAGGAGGAATATCTGCTTCAAAATTCAGTTTGGAAGTTTGAGGCAGATATTCCTCTCCCTGCACGCCGATTTTTGCGGAGTTTTTCACACCGTTTTTCGCCCGCGGCCATTGAGCGCCGCGGGCATAAAACAGCGCAAAATACGCTTTCTCTGCCTCCCATTGAAGTCAATGGGAGGTCAGAGGCGGAAGCGCCCGAAGAAATCAATGGGAGGCATTTTCGGGCCGTTTAAAAAAAACTCTGCAAAATACCCCGTGTGAACATAGCCTAAATTGCCCAAAAATTCTGTGTGCTAAGGAGAACTTAGGGTATTTTAACACGCAGAGTTTTCAGGTGTATTTCCGGGCGTAAATGCCTGAAAAAAAATATGCCTGAAAAAGCGGTAGCTGAACGCGTACAAACCTCTGACCATTGAATTCAAATGGAAAAAATGTGTTTTGTTGAGACGAGGTGTTTTTTTACACCATCGTTTTAAAAAACAGCGCATTAAAAAAAAGGCCCCGTAAAAGATGGAGCATGTCACTTCTTGAGCCTTTTTGAGCAGTTTTTCATTGTCAATGGAAAAAAAGTTACAAAAACGTCTAGAAAAAACACCTCAAATTTTTTTTCAGCTTCAAAAACAATCTATATAATTCAATGTTGTCGTTCACACGGCCGTTGTTTCAACGGACCGTGTGAAGGGTCTGTGAGAATATAGGACATGTCCTATTTTTTTCATGCTTCACGCATCCCTCCATAGAGTCTAGTCTATGGGGGATGCATGATATCGCGTCCCGCAGCGCAAAGCATGGGTGCACCTCGGTTCTTCACGTCCGAGATGCGCAACGCCCGTGTAAATCTAGACTTAGGGCAGATTCACACGAGCGTTGCGTTTTTGCGCGCGCAAACAACGCGGCGTTTTGCGAGCGCAAAAACCATTTGACAGCTGCGTGTGTCATGCGTGTCTGATGCGCGGCTGCGTGATTTTCGCGCAGCCGGCATCATAGAGATGAGGCTTGTCGACGCCCGTCACTGTCCAAGGTGCTGAAAGAGCTAAATCTTTCAGCACCCTCGACAGTGAATGCCGAACACAACAGTGAAAAACCTGTAAAAAAAAAAGATAAAGTTCCTACTTACCGAGAACTTCCCGGCCGTTGCCTTGGTGACGCGTCCTTGGTGAAGCGTCCTTGGTGACGCGCCTCTCTTGACATCGGGCCCCACCTCCCTGGATGACGCGGCAGTCCAAGTGACCACTGCAGCCTGTGCTTGGCCTGTGATTGGCTGGAGCTGTCACTTGAACTGAAGTGTCATCCCGGGAGGTCGGACTGCAGGAAGGAGACAGGAGTAATCGGTTAGTTAGAACTTCGTTTTTTTTTTACAGGTTCATGTATTTTGGGATCGCAAGTCACTGTCCATGGTGCTGAAACAGTTTAACTCTTTCAGCACCATGCACAGTGAATGTCTTCCGACGTCGCGGACCGGAATTTTTTTTGCCGGGTTCGGCCAAAACGAGTTTGGCTGAACCCGGTGAAGTTAGCTTCGGTTGTCGGGGTTCGCTCCTCGCAAAGACACTCCGTTTGGATGCTTGGAAACAGAAAAGCACGTGGTGCTTTTCTGTTTCCATTCATCATTTTGACAGCTGTTGCGCAAACACGCAGTTCGCACGGAAGAGCTTCCGTGCGACCTGCCTGGTTTTCACGCACCCATTGACTTCAATGGGTGCGTGATGCGTGAAATACGCAGAGTTATTGAACCTGTCGCGTATTTTGCGCAGCGAACAAACGCTGCGCAAAATACACGGACTGTGTGTACTGCCCCATAGACTTCTATAGGGCATTGCGTGCCGCGCGAAAACCACGCGGTCTACACGCTGCCAAATCACGCTCGTGTGAATCCCCCCTTAGGCTGAAGTCACAAGTGGCAGATTTTGTTGCAAACATTTCTGTGACTGAAAATCTGTTTATTCATCTGAAATCTATCCATCTAGAGAATCAAGCACTCTGGGAACAAGGTTTTAGAGTATGTCTGCAGCAAGGTTCGGAAAGCACTAGGTTTAAGCGTGGGTGCATACATAGGGGCCCAACCCGATCCAATAGAAAGAAAGCACTATGCACATCGCATGCAAAATTTTTCCAATATAGCGATTTATTTGTAGCCAATTAGGCTGGGTTCACACGACCTATTTTCAGGCGTAAACGAGGCGTATTATGCCTCGATTTACGCCTGAAAATACGGCTCCAATATGTCGGCAAACATCTGCCCATTCATTTGAATGGGTTTGCCGACGTACTGTGCCGACGACCTGTAATTTACGCGTCGTCGTTTGACAGCTGTCAAACGACGACACGTAAAATGACTGCCTCGTCAAAGAAGTGCAGGACACTTCTTTGGACGTTTTTGGAGCCGTTGTCTCATAGACTCCAATGAAAACAGCTCCAAAAACGGACGTAAAAATCGCAGCGAAAACGCAGCAAAAAACGCCGCTAAAAATGCGATTTGCTCAAAAAACGTCTGAAAATCAGGGGCTGTTTTCCCTTGAAAACAGCTCCGTATTTTCAGACATTTTTGGTCACTACGTGTGCACATACCCTAAGGGTATGTTCACATGGCAGCCTCCGTTACGGCTGAAATTACAGAGCAAACAGCTCCGGAATTTCAGACGTAATGGCAAGTGCAGGCGCTTTTCGCTGCGTCCATTACGGACGTAATTGGAGCTGTTTTTCCATGGAGTCAAGGGAAAACGCCTCCAATTACGTCTCATGAAGTGACAGGCACTTCTTTGACGCGGCCGTCTTTTTTACGCGCCGTCGGCACAGTACATCATAAAACCCATTCAAATGAATGGGCAGATGTGTGCCGACGCTTTGGAGCCGTATTTTCGGAACGTAATTCGGGGCTAAAACGCCCGAATTACGTCCGTAAATAGGGTGTTTGAATCCAGCCTCACAGTGCGTGCGACATTTCGGTCAATACCATGATCTTCTTCAGGCACTGTGCTTGTACTGGATCCTGTGTGATGGCGCGTTCGTATGCTGGCTGGTTCTATGGGGTATTGTCAAGAGGAAGATGAGAGACACCACACCCAACAATGCAGACGAGCTGAAGGCCGCTATCAAAGCAACCTGGGCTTCCATAACACCTCAGCAGTGCCACAGGTTGATCGCCTCCATGCCACGCCGCATTGATGCAGTAATTTATGCAAAGTCGGAGCCCCGACCAAGTATTGAGTGCATATACTGTACATACTTTTCAGTAGGCCAACATTTCGGTATTAAAAATCATTTTTGAAATTGGGCTTATATAATATTCTGATTTTTTGAGACACTAAATTTTGTGTTTTCATAATCTTCAATATTAAAGGAAAAAAATGCTGGAAATAGATCACTCTGTGTGTAATGAATCTATATAATATATGAGGTTCACTTTTTGAATTGAATTACTGAAATAAATAAACTTTTTGTTGATATTCTAATTCATTGAGAAGGACTAGTATATATATATATATATATATATATATATATATATATAGCAGACATAAAATGGCGACAGCACCCTGCGACACTAATGCCACCTAAACCACTAAATATAAATAAATATGCACTAAAGCTAAATCTACTTACAAATAGGGAGGTTCTTAGTGCACATTTTGATCACAAAGTGCTAGCCCACCTGCCACGACAAGGCGACCTCTGTAAGGTGGGAACCTACGCTGCACATACACCCAGAACTGGGACTAAGCCTACATATATACCTGGGGATGGTAGGATCCAGCATTGAACTGATTAAAATCACCCAGGGCAGAATGGGAGGAGTGCAAGAACAACAAGTGGAGGCAGTCACTAACCCCACATATATGGATCCCATAAACACAACAAAAATTGAACAGCACATTCCAACTAAATGATACAAAATGTATGCAGGTGCAAGAACACCTATGACTGCAGATATACAGCAGACAAAAAATGGCGACAGCACCCTGCGACACTAATGCCACCTAAACCACTAAATATAAATAAATATGCACTAAAGCTAAATCTACTTACAAATAGGGAGGTTCTTAGTGCACATTATATATATATATATATATATATATATATATATATATATATATATATAGACAAGAAGAAGTGTAATCTTTAATAATGAATCTGTTGGAAAAAATATTTAGACAAATTAAAATTTTCCTTAAATTATCTTATTACCATATCAATGTGGATCGCAGTCTAGTGACATATCAGGTAACATTACATTAAATAGGCAGATTAATTTGTTACTTGTCGTATGCCTCAAATAGAGCAGAAAATACATAATGATGGCTCCTGTAACCGTTTCCTTCTTTTAGAATGCAATATTGATTCTGAGCAGTAGGAATAATTAACCATATAATAATTAGCACACAACATCTGAAGTTTTAGTATTAGATCATCTACAGTATATTAAAAATGTATACATATAAAACTAAACACAAAATGGGCCAGCATATCCTAACAAAATGACATAAATGTGCAGATCCTATTCATTTTACCTAATATTACAAGTGACACGGACCCCTGGAAAGAAGGGCCAATTCCAGGTTGGTCTTGTCCCCATTTTAATGGGTGGTAAGAACCTGCACGGGATATGGTCTCCACAGGCACTGCAGTTCTAGCAAATAAGTAAGACAAATATGCATTCAAGTCATGGGATTGGGCACCAGGACCTACTGTCATGAGTGGTCAGCACTGTGGTGGTTTCAAGCAACAGAACAATAGAAAGACCCTAGTAGTTAGCGGGCATAGAGACCAATGGCGGATCATCATATGGGCGATTTGGGCGGCCGCCCGAGGCACCCAGGGGGACCATGCCCGCCTGAACTGCACATAATCTTAAAAATGATGCAGCGCGGAGATGGGGAGAAGGTGCAGGTAGAGCAATTCAGGGCGGGCTTAGCCGAGATAGTGAAAGCTAGCAGACGTTAAGCACATCTGCTAGTGTTTAGAACACGCCTCTCATAAAAGTGCTCCGAATACTGTTACATAGTAAGCTAAAGGACCTTTGATGACGTCATGCCCATGTGACCCCACCCACCAATCAGGTCCTTCTACCACAGTGAAGAAGCAGAATATCTGCAGGGGAGAAGACCCACCCACCAGTCAGGTCTTTACACAGAGCCCCAGGCTGGTGAGTGCTTTTCCAAACCTCCATCCATTCATCCCTCCCTCCATCTCTTCATCAATTCCTCCCTCCATTACCCCGTCCCATCTTCACTCACTCACTCCATTCATCCCTCCATCACTCACTGCCTCCCTCCCTTCATCCCTCCATCACTGCCTCCCTCCATCACTCCCTCCCTCCCTACATCCCTCCATCACTCACTCCCTCCCTTCATCCCTCCATCAGTCCCTTCATCCCTCCATCACTCCCTCCCTCCCTTCATCACTCCATCACTTCCTCCTTTCATCCCTCCATCACTCCCTCCCTCCATTCATCACTGCAGTGTGTGGCGCTATCTACAGGGGGCGGTGTGTGATGCTATCTACAGGGGGTGGTGTGTGATGCTATCTACTGGGGTGTGGTGTGTGGCGCTATCTACAGGGGGCGGTGTGTGGTGCTATCTACAGGGGACGGTGTGCGGCGCTATCTACAGGAGGCGGTGTGTGTCACTATCTATAGGGGGTGGTGTGTGACACTATCTACAGGGGGCGGTGTGTGGCACTATCTACAGGGGGCTGTGTATGGCTCTATCTACAGGGGCTGTGTATGGCGCTATCTACAGGGGGCTGTGTGTGGCGTATCTACAGGGGGCTGTGTGTGGTGCTATCTACAGGGGGCTGTGTGTGGTTCTATCTACAGGAAGGTGTGTGTGGCGCTATCTACAGGGCGATATGTGTGACACTATCTATAGGAGGCTGTGTATGGTGCTATCTGCAGGGAGTGTATGTGGCGCAATCTACAGGGGGTTGTGTGTGGCGCTATCTACAGGGGGCTATCTATGGCTCTATCTACAGGGGCTGTGTGTGGCGCTATCTACAGGGGGCTGTGTGTGGCGCTATCTACAGGGGGCTGTGTGTGGCGCTATCTACAGGGGGCTATCTATGGCTCTATCTACAGGGGCTGTGTGTGGTGCTATCTACAGGGGGGCGGTGTGTGGCGCTATCTACAGGGGGCAGTGTGTGGCGCTATCTACAGGTGGCGGTTTATGCCGCTATCTACAGGGGCCCGTGTGTAGAGCTATCTACAGGGGGCGGTATGTGGCACTATCTACAGGGGGCGGTGTGTGGCACTATCTACAGGGGCGGTGTGTGGCGCTATCTACAGGGGGCTGTGTGTGGAGCTATTTACATGGGGCTGTGTATGGCGCTATCTACAGGGGGCTGTGTGTGGCATTATCTACAGGGGGCTGTGTGTGGAGTTATCTACAGGGGGCTGTGTGTGGTTCAATCTACAGGAGGGTGTGTGTGGCGCTATCTACAGGGGGATATGTGTGACACTATCTATAGGAGGCTGTGTATGGCGCTATCTGCAGGGAGTGTATGTGGCGCACTCTACAGGGGGTTGTGTGTGGCGATATCTATAGGGGGCAATGTGTGATGCTATCTACAGGGGGGCAGTGTGTGGCGCTATCTACAGGTGGCGGTATATGCCGCTATCTACAGGGGGCAGTGTGTGGCGCTATCTACAGGGGCGGTATGTGGCGCTATCTACAGGTGGCAGTATATGCCGCTATCTACAGGGGGCGGTGTGTGGCGGTATCTACAGGGGGCTGTGTGTGGAGCTATTTACAGGGGGCTGTGTATGGCGCTATCTACAGGGGGCTGTGTGTGGCGCTATCTACAGGGGGAGATGTGTGGCGCTATTTACAGGGGGAGATGTGTGGCACTATCTACATGGGGGCGGTGTGTGGCGCCATGTACAGGGGGCGGTGTGTGGCGCTATCTACAGGGGGCGGTGTGTGGCACTATCTACAGGGGGTGCTGTGTGGCACTATCTACAGGGGGCGGTGTGTGGCGCTATCTACAGGGTGCAGTGTGTGGCGCTATCTACAGGGTGCAGTGTGTGGCGCTATCTACAGGGGGCTGTGTGTGGTGCTATCTACAGGAGGGTGTGTGGTGCTATCTACAGGGGGATATGTGTGATGCTATCTATAGGAGGCTGTGTATGGCGCTATCTGCAGGGGGTGTGTGTGATGCTATCTACATGGGGGTGTTTGTGTGGCGCTAACTACATGTGGTTGTGTGGTGCTCTCTACAGGGGGGGGTGAGATGCTCTCTACAGGGGGGCTGTGTGGCGCTATATATAGGTAGGGCTGTGTGTGATGCTTTCTACAGGGGGATGTGTGTGGCGCTATCTATAGGGGGGTTGTGGTGCTATCTATAGGGGGTGTGTGGCGGTATCTACAGTGGGATGTTTGTGGCGCTATCTACAGGGGCTGTGTGTGTGACGCTATCTACAGGGGCTGTGTCTGTGACGCTATCTACAGGGGGCTGTGTGTGGCACTATCTACAGGGGCCTTTGTGCATGTGGTGCTTTACTTTACAGTGTTTGACACAATTATATTCAGGGGCGCAGGTGCTATTATATTTAGAGGCACAGTGTGTGGCACCATGATAATTTTATCTTCGTTTATAGGTGTGGAAATTTTGGAAAAGTGAGGAGCAGAAGACATCTGAGTGGCAAATTCTGCAGAAATGGGTCACCGCCGGGAGAAGTCGTGATGAAGTCTGGACCAGATGGAGAAGAGAAGAGGAAAAAAGTTACTAGAATCTGAGAAGTCATCACCTGTGAGTCACTAGATTTATAGAGAATCTGTCACCTCTCTTGACATGTTTATTATAGGAAATCCTTGTGTTTCACAAAAAGTCTTTGTGCAGTCTAGGACTGATAGACAAATGCGTGTTACCATTCCCCTTGTCAGGAGGATGTGACACTGTCAGCGATGGTTGGAGACTGTCAGTATGTAGGGACACAGGCCTTTGACAAGGGGAATCGTAACACCCATTTGTTAATGCTTGCACAAAAAAGGTACTATTAACAATAGTTATGGAGCGGCAGGGCGGCGGTGGAGAAGGGGGCCCCAAGTTTGGGTAACAGCCCAGGGCATATATTCTACTTAATCCGCCCTCATAGAGACAATACTAAACACTATTTGCCTGGGGCAAAAGAAAATAAACCCAACTTTCCAACTACCTATACAAAATATTTTTTTATTTAAAGTTTCAAAATTACTTTTATTAGCTCAAATTAGAATACACTAGAAAAAAACACACATTATTAAAATTACTAATGCTCTCTGAAAGAATGTAACCTATAAGGTGATGCCTAGATGTACTATAATAGTAGTAGGTACAGTGGTGTAACTATAGGGGTCGCAGCAGTCGCACTTGCGACCGGGCCCTTAAGCCTAGGGGGCCCAAAGTGTCCCCGTTGCCACACAGCACGCTAATACTAATTCTTTCTGTGCCGTGACGTCAGCACTTTCTGGTTACATGCAGGGCTCCTTTAAACGTCACAGTCACATGGTACACTCAGTGTACCATGTGACCGTGACGTCACATGAGGAGCGTTCCAGACACTGTGGAAGAGCAGGTGCGGAAGAGCATGGAGGACTCCAGGTGAGCTGCAGAGGGGGCCCGTAATGTATGTGCTTATCACAATAAAAGTGCCTCATCAGTAACCATGCCCCCTTTGTGCCCCCACAGTAGTAATGCCCATTTTGTGCCCCCTGTAGATAGCAGCACACACAGCCCCCTGTAGGCAGTGCCACACACAGCCCCTGTAGATAGCGCCACAGTTCTTCCCACCTTTATATATAGTTCCACACAACCCCCTTAGTAGATAGTGCCATACAGCCCCTCTTGTATATAGTGCCAAGCAACCCCCCTTAGTAGATAGTGCCACCCCCCTTAGTAGATAGTGCCACCCCCCTAGTAGATAGTGCCACACAACCCCCCCTCCTTAGTAGATAGTGTCATACAGCCCTTCTTGTATATAGTGCCACACAGCCCCCTCCCTTCTATATAGTGCTACTCCCTTGTATATATAGTGCCACACAGCCCCCCTTGTAGAAAGTGCCACACAGTCCCACGTGTATATAGTGTCACACAGCCCCCCTTGTATATAGTGCCACACAGCCCCCCCTTGTATATAGGGCCACACAGCAATCCCCCTCTTTGTAGATAGTGCCACACAGTTCCCCACTTATATATAGTGCTACACAGCTCCCCCTTATTTATAGTGCAACACAGTGCACCCTTGTATATAGTGCTACAGAGCGCTCCCACTAGTATATAGTGCTACACAGCGCTCCTCTTTGTATGTAGTGCTACACAGCGCCCCCCTTGTATACAGTGCTACTCAGTGCTCCCCCTTGTATACAGTGCTACACAGTGCCCCCGCTTGCATATAGTGCTACACAGCACCCCCCTTGTATATAGTGCTGCACAGCCCCCCTTGTATATATTGCTATGCAGCGCTCCCTCCTTGTATATAGTGCTACACAGCGCCCCTCTTGTATAAAGTGCTACACAGCCTCCCTTGTATATAGTGCTAAACAGCACTCTCCCTTGTATATAGTGCTACACAGCAACCCCTTGTATATAGTGCTACACAGCCCCCCTTGTAGATAGTACTATACAGCACCCCCCTTGTAGATAGTGCTACACAGCACCCCCCTTGTATATAGTGCTACACAGCCCCCTCATTGTATACACCGACACACAGCGCCCCCCCATTGTATATAGTGTTACACAGCCCCCCCTTGTATATAGTGCTACACAGTGCCCCCTGCATATAGTGCTGCACAGTCCCCCTTGTATATAGTGCTACACAGCGCTCCCCCCTTGTATATAGTGCTACACACAAAAAAATTGAAAAGTTGTGGTTACCTTGCCCCGTTACCGCGACGGACGGAGCAATGCACTACTTCCAGGCGGGACACATGTACAGACCAGCGTGATGCAGTTACTTCATCATGCCGGCCTGCGCAGGGAGTCTTCCTAGCGCCTTATAGGCTGCAGGCCGAACATGGCCTGCAACCTATAATATTCATTTGTATCTGCGTCCTGAGGACGCAGATACAAGTGAATGTTGCTGTCGCTAGAACCGGGTCCTCCTCCGGTGCTAGCAACGCTACTGGGCATGGGGGGCTCATGCCGCCAGGCCCATAAATATTATGAGCCCGGCAGTGCGGGCCCTATTGCAGCCACGGGCAGGGGGCCCTAAGAGGATGGGGCCCCTGGGCAACTGTCCAGTTTTCCCTCCCCCTAACGCCGGCCCTTCTGTTAAGGTGGTAGTTGTTATTGTAGTCGCTAATATTGTAGTAAATATAAAGTGGTAAATATGAAACCCATGTTTTTTTCTGTTTTTTTCATGATGGAATGGAGCAGGGTCGAACCTCATAGTTTACTCTCTCTGTGAATAATCTTGCTGTCTAGAAGATTATACTCACTAATTTTTAGTCTAGTAATGAAGTGAGCATGGTGGCGTGCTGTGTGGAGGACTGTTGGATGTAATATGATAGAATTACCAGATGTTTTTGGGCTGCTTAGTGTGAACTGGACTGCATTCTATTTCTAGAGTGAATTGAGCGGACTAATGGATTGGCTGGTTTATGTGCTCTGTTCTTAATTGTAATCCTCGAATTGTGTGGAAAGAAATGTGGTGTGATGATAAGTAAAAAATGGTGGTTTATATAATGGTCTCTGTTATTTTATTTAGTCCATTTGTCATAAGGGTATATAGTTTCTAAATCCAATAGACCTCTATTTTGCAGAGGGATGCAAATCTATGTGCCTGGTTTTCCCAAATCTGGTCAATGGGAGTAATAGAGTAGCAGCTAAAATTGCCATTATGCTTAGGTGTACGGTGCCTCGATATCCTATGTATATGAAATCCTTTGTTACAGTTTGACCTATGTTTGTTGATTCTAGAATGCAGGGGTTGAATAGTTCTCCCTATGTACTGCATAACACTATCTAAACGCTATCAGGCATCTGCCCCCCCCCCCCCCCCAAGGGATAATTCTTGGACCTTTATTTTAACTTTAAAATGCATAATAAAATCCACAATCAGTGTATTTTAAGCATGCTGTTTGTTACCACTGGCTACCATCCAAACTCAAAGCCATATATGTTACTATCACTTTGACATTAGTAATGCTGTCTTGGCGTTAAAGAGCTTGAAAGGGGGTTAGATACAGTCCTAGAAGACCGCAGAGTGTCATTCACAACTTTTAGGGCAATCAGGGAATTTTCGATTCACAACAAATTTAATCACAACAAATGTATAAATCCCTTGTAAGGCCACATCTTGAATATGGAATTCTGTTTTGGGCACCATGTTGCAAAAACGATATAGGAGAATTGGAGAGGGTTCAAAGGTGGGTGACTAGATTATTAAATGCGATGGGAGGTGTCGAGAATTTGGGCTTGTTCAGCTTAGAAAAAAAGACGCCTTAGAGGTTATGTTATTAACATGTAAGAGTATATGTGTGGTCAATACAGAGAACTAGCACATAATCTGTTCTTTCCAAAAACTCTACAAAAGGACCAGGGGACATCCATTGCGTTTGGAAGAAAAACGTTTCAGACATCAATATAGGAAAGGATTCTTTACAGTTAGAGTTACCCTGCTCCATGGAATGCCCTGCCCCAAGAGGTAGTGATGGCAGATACTATGTCAGCATTTAAAATATGGCTAGATGATTATTTACTGACAAATGGCAATGAGGGTTATAACTAATCAAGCAATGAATGACGTGTAATTTATTGAGAAAGGTTGAACTTGATGGACCTGTGTCTTTTTACAACCCATGTAACTTTGTAACTATATCTAATTTGGACCAACTCAAATCTGACAGCTGGCTCAATAGAATCGGACCATAACCAATTTTTGGGAAATTCCCCCATCTTTACCTATGTATATAAAAACCCAACATAAGATGTTTGCACATACTGCAGAACTGGTACCAAATCTAGTAGCATTGAGAAGGGATACCAAAAGTATACAGATTATATATAATGAGAAATGAAAACATGCAATAACAAATGTAATTCAGAGTTATCAGTAAACTTCCCATGTTCTATGTTTTTTCTATTGTGAATTTATGAAATGGAGATCCGCAGTGTTCCAGAGATGATATTGATGATTCAATTTTATGTCTCAACATTCTCTTTGTTGAATGGAAAAAAGCTGGCCGTGTTAATACAACGTCAGGCTTCCTCTGCTCTGCACCTCCAGGCATAATCTGAACAAATTGTTGATTCTGCCTGGTGAAGCTGTATAATAAAAGGAACATTTTATTTTAAATTGCATAGTGTTTTTCCAGTTTGTGAAGGTTGTCGTCACTTGTCAGCTTGACAGTATCACTTACAAATATTGAAGTAGAACCAAGGCTGCAAAAGGGTTAAAGTAAAGACGGTAATTTATAGAGTTGGATAATGAGTATTGTTCTAAAATCCACAGTTAAGCTGATATGAATAAATACCTATGCATTCACCATAAGCTAGACCCAATATATTTTCTGATATTTAGAAAATCAGGACCGTGCTATTTTGAGCCTTCAGGACCAGGCACCTTTTAACCACTTTTTATAACTTTTTTATTTGTTGGGCTAGCGACTTGATTGTTGCGATGTTTTTTCATTGACAATGCATGCTTCTTTTTTTTTTTACACATCCTTTTTGCTATTATAGAATTTTCAGGCTTATAGTTTGAAAATATTAGTAAAAAAATATGGCTTTTTACATTTCATCTAATTTTTTTCTGGTAATAATATACAGTAGTTTACCCTAAAATAGACCTTTTATTTGTGATCTTCATTGTCTACCGTAAATTTGTATATATTCTATGTCTTTTTTAGGGTAATTGGTTCAGTGCTAGAGTTACGACAACGATTGGTGTGGGGAATGCTTTTTTTTTAGGTTGGTATTTTATGTGTATTTATTATTTCGTTTATTTGCACTTTATATTAATTTTATTTTTTTATTAATATGATCTGTCCCTGAAAGATCAGAAAATAACTTTTGGTTCCCTACCTGTACTACATGTACCGTACTGCCCTCTACCTGTACTACACGTACTGTACTGCTTTCTACCTGTACTACATGTTCTGTACTGCTATCTGCATGTACTAGATGAATTGTACTGCTATCTACCTGTGCTACATACACTGTATTGCTCTCCACCTGTACTACATGTACTGTACTGCTCTTTACTTGTACTACATGTACTGTATTGTACTGCTCTCTACATGTACTAGATCTATTGTACTGCTATTTATCTGTGTTACATGTACTGTACTACTCTCTACCTGTAATACATGTACTGTACTGCTTTCTACATGTACTAGATGTATTGTACAGCTCTCTTTCTGTACTACATGTTCTGTACTGCCCTCTACCTGTACTACATGTACTGTACTGTTTCTTGAGAAAGCTACAGGCGAAACGCACGTCGGGGCGCTCTTCCACACCTTGGGTCACACTGACAGTCTCCTAAACATGGGTAAGTGCATTAGTTAGGTTTGTTTTGGCTCTATGCCATATACCTAAATGCACTAGTCACTTTAAACAAACATAAGCTTTTACATTGAGCTTTTCATACTTGCTTTTGTACTGTTCTTACCCTAACCCACTAATATTGATGCATCCTGTGTTGGAGTTACATTGATCTAATAAACCTTTCATACTATATACAAAATGTATGTAATTTACCTTGATCAATGTATGTATTGGTGATCCAGACAAGGACTTATTTTAGATTCTCTGTTTTTGTTTTTTGTCTTTGATGCTACTAATAAAGATGGTAAATTTTTTCATACTTTGATATGTATGGACTCTTTTTGCTCTCTAGTTTATATTATCTATAGTTAGAGTCCTTATCTCTAATCAATTTGAATGGGTGGTTGAGATTTGTCTCCCACCCTGATGCTTATATGCCCTGTGAGACTAGTTTTCTAATCATACTGTACTACATTTTACTGTACTACTCGCTGACTGTACTACATGTACTGTACTGCTCTCTCCCTTTACTATACTGCTCTCTACCTGTACTACATGTACTGTACTGCTCTCTCTACCTGTACTACATTTTACTGTACTACTCTCTGACTGTACTACATGTACTCTGCTGCTCTCTACCTGTACTACATATACTGTACTGCTCTCTTCCTGTACTACATTTTACTGTACTACTCTCTGACTGTACTACATGTATTGTGCTGCTCTCTACCTGTACTCCATATACTGTACTGCTCTCTACCTGTACTACATTTTACTGTACTACTCTCCGACTGTACTACATGTACTGTACTGCTGTCTTCCTAAACTACATGTACTGTACTGCTCTCTACCTGTACTACATGTCCTGTACTGCTCTTGACCTGTATTCCAGATACTGTACTGCTCTCTACCTGTAGTACATGCACTGTACTGCTATCTACCTGTACTACATGTACTGTACTGCTCTCTACCTGTACTACATGCACTGTACTGCTATCTACCTGTACTACATGTACTGTACTGCTCTCTACCTGTACTACATGTACTATACTGCTCTCTACCTGTACTATATGTACTGCGCTGCTCTCTACCGGTACTATATGTACTGTACTGCTCTCTACCTGTACTATATGTACTGTACTGCTTTCTACCTGTACTACATTTTACTGTACTACAGGTAGTGTACTGCTCCCTGCCTGTGCTACAGGTACTTTACTGCTCTATACCTGTACTACATTTTACTGTACTACTCTCTCACAGTACTAAATGTACTGTACTTCTCTCTCCCTTTACTAAACTGCTCTCTACCTACATGTACTGTACTGCTCTCTCTACCTCTACTACATTTTACTGTACTACTCTCTGACTGTACTACATGTACTCTGCTGCTCTCTACCTGTACTACATGTACTGTACTGCTCTCTTCCTGTATTACATGTACTGTACTGCACTCTACCTGTAATACATGCACTGTACTGCTCTCTACCTGTACTACATGCACTGTACTGCTCTCTACCTGTACTACATGTATTGCACTGCTCTCTACCTGTACTACATGCACTGTACTGCTATCTACCTGTACTACATGTACTGCTTTCTATCTGTACTACATGTACTATACTGCTCTCTTCCTATACTACATGTACTGTACTGCTCCCTGCTTGTACTACAGGTTTTGTACTGCTCTCTTTCTATACTACATGTACTGTACTGTTATATATCTGCTCTACATATACTGTACTGCTTTCTACCTGTGGCTTTTTATCAACAATTATTTTATTATTTTATGCTGGATCAAATGTTTTATATTGTGAATACTAAGTCAGGGAGTTGCTTTAATTTACAATCCAGTCCTTATCCCAGTATGACAGCTACCATTATGTCATGTGAATATGTTAACATGTAATATACTGTACATTTTCTCTGCAAACAGTAAAATAGACAAGTACACTTCATATTTTTGTTTCATTATAAATGAAGCCTCTCGTAGTATGTAAAAATGAATATTTTTCTTTACATATATTCTTTATGGTGTCCCCTGAAGGACAATAGGCCATGTATTGAATTTTATTCTATTGAAACGGAAATGTTCAAGTGGGAATCTTCCAAGCAATGCTGAGGAAACCAGAATTGTTGATTATGGTTATACTAGAATGAAATTGGACTTCAGCAGAACTGACATTAAGTTACTGTGGCATTTTCAAAGCAAGGGCAGTGAAGCACAAAGGAAATGCAATTGAGCTGTTATAAAATCTTACATGTCTGTAATTGTTCATTACTTGAATATCTGCACTATATATGGCAGCCTTCAAATAAAGAACAAAAAAACAAAAGCCTTTAAAATTAACACCATGTTCTATAATTGAACAACATGGAGATGGGTCCAGTAACTTCTCAATTATTGTAAAATCTAAAATGGTTTGGAATAATTTGGGTGTTTTGGATGTATTCACTTTTTGACAGCTCTTATTTTTAAATAGTACTCTTAATACATAACATATATATTCTTGTTGGATTATACAAGAATAAAATGTTTGATTGCAAAAGCAACTACAGAATATTCAATATATGTTTGCATATTTTATGATTTCTGCCTCTCTGTACAACATCTATAAAGCTTTGTTAGTTGGTTCCAACCTTCTTACCATGAGTAAACCTGCACACATCGAACGCCATCGCATGGAAAACACACACCCACTTAACATAACTCACATCATATTGGATTTACCCCGATGTGTATTGCGCTTATCTCAGCATGATCGTAGACGATCAATGTGAAGCCCCAGAAGACATTACATTGCTCAAAATTGTAGAATGCTTTGTCCATCCCATTCCAAGCATATTTGAAAAAAGTATTCCCTACATTTCTGCCAGGTAACTCCTGACTGAGTGCCAGCAAACCCCTCATTGGTTACCAGGGAACCTCCGGCTACAAAAAAAAGATCATGATTTTGAAACAGTGCTCTATGTGGTGTATTAAGTAGACTTTTAGAAAATACTTTCTATATCTATTGCTTTGATGGACAAGTATCATACAGCCCATTGCCTATTTTCAGAAGTTTTTGTTAAAGAAACCAAAAGTTTCAGTGTGGCTACTAAAACTGGATGAAACCCCTTCTCTTTGAATGCCGTTGGAATTTTTTTATAAGGTTTTGAATATAAGTTTTAGGAAGTTACATAATGATCTGGCTTAGTAAAAAAAAATAAAAAATAATAATAATAATAATAAATTACACTATCAATTCCTGCAATATCTGAAAATTCTTATTTGAATGGAGATAAGCAAAAATTGTGCCTTATGGACTTGACTTAATGGACTTACCCATTCCTTCCAACACATACACTCCTCGCACATATGCTGAACATGTCCATGGACCCTTATAGACCTGGAAGATGCCACAGAGTGTCCTTTTAGCATCCGCTGGGCAGGTATATGTTGTATAACTGTTTTACTGTGTTGGAAAGCGATGCCTGCTGCACTTTCCTATACAGTTGGCCACAGCAAAAAGAATATACCGTGTAGTACACATTCTTTTAACAAGACAGCCCATGGAAGACATATGCAAATGTATGGCATATGCTGAAAAAAAAACTTCCAATGTACTGTATGTCAGGGCCGCCATCAGGAATTTCAGGGCCCCCTACAGCTAAATTTTCTGGGCCCCCCTACCGTGGCACCGCCTGTTAACGGTACTCCGTCCAGCACTATATCATGGTACCCAGGACCGCCATCAGGGGGGGTATTATGGGTACTGATGTGAGAGGCCCGGCCAAACCTAATTGAAAGGGGGGCCCGGCAACTGCCGCGACTTGCCTTTGGTAGAAAAAAAACAGGCCCCTGCAATGGGGCCCGTTTTTTTCACCAAAAGAATGTCGTGAGCTGCGGGCCCCCCTTTCAATTAGGTTTGGCCGGCCCTCTCACATCAGTACCCATAATACCCCCCCTGATGGCGGCCCTGGGTAGCATGGTGGTCGTCATGGGGGCCGTCAAACACTGCCGCCCGTGCGACCGATCGCGCGCACCCGCAAACTCCCGCGCATGCGCACCCGCGACCGCCTGGAACCACGCACCGAATTTTGAGGCAGATTTTGACCTGCCCACACTATCTTGCCGCGTTTTTTGCCAGCGGCAATTGAGGACAGCAGACAAAAAACGCAGGGAAAAATGCATTTTCTGCCTCCCATTGATTTAGATGGGAGGTCAGAGGCAGAACCGCGGCAAGAAAGGACGTGCTGCTTTTTCTTTTTTCCGCGACTGGCTCCCATTGATTTCAGATTAAATCAATGGGAGGTGGTTTTGGAAGTTTTTTGGTGCTGATTCTGACGCAGTGTCCGAGTTAATATCAAGGCCCAAAAACTCTGTGAACTGGGCCTTATTGTTAGGGCTTATTCAGACAAACGTGTAATACATCCGTGCAACGCGCATGATTTTCACGCGCCTCGCACGGACCTATGTTACTCTATGGGGCCGTGCAGACTGTCAGTGATTTTCATGCAGAGTGTGTCCGTGTGTCCGCTGCGTAAAACTCACGACATGTCCGATATTTGTGCATTGTTCGCACATCACGCACCCATTGAAGTCAATGCGTGCGTGAAAATCACGGCCAGCACTTCCGCAGCAGTATAAACTATGAATGAAAACAAACATACAAACAGAGTGTCATAATGATGGTGGCTGCGCGAAAATCACGCAGCCGCGCATCATACGCTGCTGACACACGGAGCTGTTATGGACCTTTTGCATGCGCAAAACGCCACGTTTTTGCGCACACAAAAAGCACACGCTTGTGTGAATCCGGCCTTAGGGTAGGAACACACTAGGCATGAACACTGCGGATTTTATGCAACACATTTTATTGTGGAAAATCCGCAGCGTATCACAGTCGCAGCAGAGTGGATGAGATTAGAACAAATCTCATCCACACGCTGCATAAAAAATGGACCTGCAGTGTGGCTTTTTAAGCCGCAGCGTGTCAATGTATTCTGTGGAATCGCTGCTCCTCTGTTGCGGAAATGCTGCGGTTCTGCCGCAAAAAGCACACATGAGAAAAAAAAGGCACTTTTTTAAATTTATAAAAAAGTTTAGACTTGCCCCGGCCGTAGTCCTGGTGACGCGATCCTCTATTCTTAGCGCAGCCCGGCCTCCTGTCATGACGTTTCATCCCATGTGACTGCTGCAGGTCACATGGTCTACAGCGTCATCCCAGGAGGCGGGGCTACGTTCAGAAGAGAGAGATGCGTCACCTAAACTACGGCCGGGGCAAGTCGAAACTTTTTTTTCCCTGCAGGATTCCCGCAGCGGACACGCCTCGCGAAACCTGCGCCACTATTTGGTGTGGTTTTGCTGGCGGAATTCCCTGCGGCTACCGGAGCGGATAAGCTGTGTAGTTTTACTCAGCATATCCGCCTAGTGTGTCCCTTATGATGTCGCTCCTGGAGCTGCTGCCGGTCTCTAAATAGGCAATTGGTCCAGTAGAATTTGGAATTATTTTTTTGGGTGAACCAGCTTAAAAAAATACAAAACTTTTGTGTTAGGGCCTGTTCACATCACCGTTCGCTTCCGTTCCGTCTGAGGTTTCCGTCGTGTGAACCCCGCAACGGAAAGTGAAAGTGACAGCTTCCGTTTCCGTCACCATTAGCGCAGTCGACTACGCTATTGATTCCGTCCGAAAACCTGCCGGAATGGTGACGAACGGAAATCATTAGCGATGTTTCCGTCACCATTGAGATCAATGGTGACTGAAACGGAAGCTGTGCTGTCACTTTCACTTTCCGTTGCGGGGTTCACCCGACAGAAACCTCAGACGGAAGCGAACGGTGATGTGAACAGGCCCTAACACAAAAGTTTTGTATTTTTTTAAGCTGGTTCACAAAAAAAAATAATTCCAAATTCTACTGGACCAACTGCCTATTTAGAGACCGGCAGCAGCTCCAGGAGCGACATCATAAGGAACACACTAGGCGGATATGCTGAGTAAAACTCCACAGCTTATCCGCCCCGGTAGCCGCAGGGAATTCCGCCAGCAAAACCGCACCAAATAGTGGCGCAGGTTTCGTGAGGCATGTCCACTGCGGGAATTATGCAGGGAAAAAAAAGTTTAGACTTGCCCCGGCCGTAGTTTCGATGACGCATCTCTCTCTTCTGAACGTAGCCCCGCCTCCTGGGATGACGCTGTAGACCATGTGACCGCCGCAGCAGTCACATGGGATGAAACGTCATGACAGGAGGCCGGGCTGCGCTAAGAATAGAGGATCGCGTCACCAGGACTACGGCCGGGGCAAGTCTAAACTTTTTTATAAATGTAAAAAAGTACCTTTTTTTTTTCTCATGTGTGATTTTTGCGGCAGAACCGCAGCATTTCCGCAACAGACGAGCGGCGATTCCACAGAATAGATTGACATGCTGCGGCTTAAAAAGCCACACTGCAGGTCCATTTTTTTTGCAGCGTGTGGATGAGATTTGTTCATATCTCATCCACTCTGCTGCGACTGTAATACGCTGCGGATTTTCCACAATAAAATGTGTTGCATAAAATCCGCAGTGTTCATGCCTAGTGTGTTCCTACACTAAGGCCGGATTCACACAAGCGTGTGCTTTTTGTGTGCGCAAAAACGTGGCGTTTAGCGCATGCAAAAGGTCATAACCGCTCCGTGTGTCAGCAGCGTATGATGCGCGGCTGCGTGATTTTCGCGCAGCCGCCATCATTATGACACTCTGTTTGTATGTTTGTAGCACGTGGTGCTTTTCTGTTTTCATTCATAGTTTATACGGCTGCGGAAGTGCTGGGCGTGATTTTCACGCACCCATTGACTTCAATGGGTGCGTGATGCGCGAACAATGCACAAATATCGGACATGTCGTGAGTTTTACGCAGCGGACACACGCTGCGTGAAAATCACTGACAGTCTGCACGACCCCATAGAGTAACATAGGTCCGTGCAAGGTGCGTGAAAATCACGCACGTTGCACGGACGTATTACACGTTCGTCTGAATAAGCCCTAACAATAAGGCCCAGTTCACAGAGTTTTTGGGCCTTGATATTGACTCAAGCACTGCGTCAGAATCAGCACCAAAAAACTTCCAAAACCGCCTCCCATTGATTTAATCTGAAATCAATGGGAGCCAGTCGCGGAAAAAAGAAAAAGCAGCACGTCCTTTCTTGCCGCGGTTCCGCCTCTGACCTCCCATCGAAATCAATGGGAGGCAGAAAATGCATTTTTCGCTGCGTTTTTTGTCTGCTGTCCTGAATCGCAGCGGGCAAAAAACGCAGCAAAAAACGCGGCAAGATAGTGTGGGCAGGTCAAAATCTGCCTCAAAATTCTTTAAGGAATATTGAGGCAGATTTTTTCGGCCTGCAAAATACTCTGTGTGAACAGGGCCATACAGAAACAGCACTTTGAGAAACTTTACTCACGGTGTCAGAAGAGCTGCTCCCACTCCAGTCCTCTTCAGGCGATGTCTTCGGTCCAGATGTCGTCCTTCACCTCCAGGCTCCAGAAAATGGCGGGGATCGTAGAACTGCCGCCGCGCAACAACTAGACTCCTCCCCCTCTCCTTACGCAGCCACGCTCTGGAGAAGGAGGCGGAGTTGGACGAGGAGGCGGAGTCGGACGAGGAGGACGAGGAGGCGGAGTCGGACGAGGAGGACGAGGACGAGGAGGCGGAGTTGGAGGCGGACGAGGAGGATGAGTCGGAGGCGGGCCAGCAGGTAAGTAGACTGCGCCGCTGTCCAGTGTGGCTGTCCTTCCCCCTAGATCTTGTGTTGCGGGTGCACCGCCTCCCTCTCGGCGGCGCGCCTGGTCGTTCGCGCGTGGGCGCGCGCGCTTGCGGTCGTTCGCGCGCGGTCGCGCGCTCGCTCGTACGTGCGCAAGCGGGCGGTGTTTCGCGGCGGTGATAAGAGGGGGGCCCGCAGCTCACGGCGGTGTTTCACGAGAGGGGGGCCCGCAGCTCACGACATTGTTTTGGTGAAAAACACAGGCCCCATTGCAGGGGCCTGTTTTTTTCTACCAAAGGCAAGTTGCGGAAGTTGCCGGGCCCCCCTTTCAATTAAGTTTGGCCGGGCCCCCTACACTACTACCCCTAATACCCCCCTGATGGCGGCCCTGCTGTATGTGCCAAACGTAAACATTTACCTGAGTCTAATTTGGCCACTGCAAGGGAAATATATGTCTGCTTGCCTCAGCAGTCAGACCTGTGGCATTAAGCTCATCGCTGGGGTGGCTGCAAGTCTGAAAGGGGGTTGCAAAACAAAATAAATTTCTGCTTCTTTTCTGGGTGTCCAGATTAGCTGGATATCTTATCTGCAGCTGCACATTTCTGCAACGTGCATTTCTGCAATACACCATCTGTAAGGACAGCAACAAAGAAACCAAAAACTGTATAAAAATACATCATACTTAAAAATATATATTTTTATTTTAAAAGTGCCTACATTTAATAGATGATCAGTGTACAGACAGAAAATGAAGGGCTTTTATTTCTCTGCCCAGAATTCTGTAGCGGAGATAATATTTCTTCACTGTGTAAGACGATACAATTTATAGCAGGACATTTTAGGCACCTTCTCGACCATGTAGTCTACATTCTAGAAGAAACTTTTAGCTATTCTTAATAGATAATAAAAATAGTTCATGTTTAATCTTAGAAATATGCATGAATTAATTTGTGTGTGTATAAGTACACCCTGCACACCTGCATTGTGCTGACTGAGTAGACAATAGTGTTTGATCAGCTGTTAAATGAACAATAAGCCTCATTCTACACCTGGTCGATCCACTAATGAGCACACAGAACAGCTGGCCATGAATTTCCTTTATTCTAGAAAAAAAAACGTGTTTTTGACAGCCGGAACGCACTCTTTTGCAAGCAGTTCTGTCGTTTGGTGAGAGGCGTACAATACAGAGGCCCAAATGCACAATGTGTGGTTTCAATATATATATAGAGTCTTAAAAGGAAACATAAACTATGCATTTATTATTTAATTGTCCAGAGTTTAAACCATGTTATTGGAAACAAAATGAAAAAATTCTTAATATAACTTGGAATTTCAGGAATTTTCACAAATTGGTTTACAATCATGGGTGTTTGAAAAATAGAGGCCGCTCCTGGAGTTGCTAATCGACTATTGAAAGGAGAACCCATATTCGATCCAAAGGAAGTGTGAACATAGGCAGAGGACTACCTCACCACTAGCACTTTTAACAACCAAGAAAGAGCCAGTACAAGGTTCATGTGACCCCGTTAATCATTGCGGTCACATCATGGTCATCACTCTGTTTTACACTGGAGCTCTTAGCCTTCCAGCATTCAGGTTTTCTACTAGGCTATTAGCTTATGTTAAATGTGTACATATGATATGGATTTTAAATTATAAATGTTACTGCTTAATAAATTATTATTTTAAGCTTTAAAAATCTACTTCACTATCAATTCTACTGGATACAAATTGGTAGAACCCAGTTGATAGATTCACCTATTTCTAATGCCAGTATAAATTAAAATTTCTATTAATATCAGATCAAAGTCTATTTAATGTCCGAAGGGTAAATTAAACCTTCTTGCAACAATATCTGTAGAGATATTGGGCCAGATTTGCTAATGGGATTGCGCCCGACCTTGTCGTAAAATGCACCAAAATGTTGTGCTTTTCTGGAGCATAATGTCTAGTACTAGTCTACATCTAGTTATAGACCTATTTATGAAGCAAATGCGGCAAAAAGAAAAGATGTTTGTGCCTCACTAGACACTTTTGAAAAGTGCCTAGAAAAGGTGGTGTGGGTTAGCAAAATATAGGGGGGGGGGGTGGCCCACAGTGAGCCAAAATTGCACCAAAATTGAGTGAAAAATAAATTAATTAAGCCTGCCAAGAGGTGGTATAAGCAAAAGTGTCTAACATGTCTAGCAAAATGCACCATATTTATCATACAGCGTGCACCACTGTGATAAATCTGGTGCATCTTCTGACTACTTGGTCTAAATATACCCTGTCTAATTTTAGACAGTATTAGTAAATCTGCCCTATTGTTTTAAAAATTGGATAAAGAAGCTCTCCACCCTATACAACTCTCACAGTTAACATTTACCTGTTGCTATTCCCCTGATTTATAGTAAAATCACAATTCTGAAATCTTTTTCTGGCCCAGTAGCCGAGTTTTTTCTCACTGTCTTCTATATTAGAAGGTTCCTGCTTCCTTTATTTTGGCTAAATGGCTTTTCCCACAAAATATTCATACTATTTTCTCCATAAAGAACAGCGAGCTAGTTCCATTATATTTTGATGTGCAGCTGCAGTCATTTAGGACCAAGCAATAGAAATTGAATACTCACTGAAAATAAAGCACTTTAGACCAGATTCACAAAATTACAAATGAGATATTTTTGCCAACTTTCCTATTTATCATCTGATGTTGTCGATGCTGAATTCACTGAAGTGCAAAATTGTTCAATTAACATTTTATTCTGTCCATCACATTTTTTCCTTAAGATCATGAATGTTGCTGACATATGGCCATTTATTACTGTAACAACCCAGGCCCAACCTAAATATGTGCTAGATACTGTGTTTCCACTATACTGCTCGTCAGACAAAAAACATTCCTAGAAGAAACTTTCAAAAATGAATCACAAAAAAGTTGTTTAGTTCGATTTGTATGATCATGAACAGAACAGAGTGGTAACTACTGTAATATTTTCCATTTGTTATGAATGTTTCATTTTATGTGCCCTCTCCTAAATCATCCACATTTTTACATGCCCTAATATTGGTTTCCACAAAAGGCATCAGCAGCTACTAGATCCATGTGTCTAATGCTCTGGTTATGGATCTCTCTTATAGGTCTAATGCACTAAACATTCTGTAAAAATCAATAGTTTGCTCATAAAGAAAATCCCATGCGACCAATTATTTTGTGAACAGGGTATTAACATCAACATTGAAGTCTTGCTGCTCACCCAGGCGGCAACCTGTCAAAAAAGACTAGTACTCTAACATGAAAAAATAAGAAAACTAAAGCAGAATAAGTTTGGTACCCAACATCTCTAGTCCCATATATCTGCCAAGTATATAATAGGTATATAACCTATGCTAATGATAAAAGTTATCAATCCAATAACACAAAATATAATAATAGATATAGATAGATATAGACCGGGATCAGCAAATCATGTAACAGAAACAGTGTCCAAATTCTTCAAAATCATACAAAATGCAAAACATTAATTGTGCTCTACCAGTGTGACATGAAGAGAGATATAGCAGTATTCCTTCTCCTTTAATTCCAGGAACAAGGACAATCCCCACCAGCTGGTCACTGCATTTTCAATGCGTTTTCAATCCTTGACGTTGAATACAATATATCCACGAAACTATGGAGTATAACATGTAGGGATAGTGCAATAATGCCTCCACAGCAGGTAAAATATTGAAAGGGTGTTTATCATACTCACAAGCGAGCTTTAAAAACAGGCATATAGACTATACAAATATAGAGTGGCATTCACCATTCAAACCGTCCAGTGGAAACGTGTTCTGTGGAGTGATGAATTATGCTTCTCTATCTGATAGTCTAATGGACAAGTCTGGGTTTTTGCGAATGCCAGGAGAACTTTACCTGCCTGACTGCATTGTGCCAACTGTAAAGTTTGTTGAAGTAGAAATAATGCTATGGGGTTATTCTTCAAGGGTTGGCCTAGGCCCCTTAGTTCCAGCGATGGGAAATCTCAATGCTTCAGCATACCAAGACATTTTGGACAATTGAATGCTTCCAACTGTGTAGGAACAGTTTTGGAAAGGCCTTTTTCTGTTCCAGCATGATTGAGCCCCAGTGCACAAAGCAAGGCCCATAAAAGCATGGTTGGGTGAGTTGTAGAAGAACTTGACAGTCCTACAAAGAGCCCTGACCTCCACCCCATCGAACATCTTTAGGAGGAACTAGAACAGAGAATGTGAGCCAGGCCCTCTCGTCTAACATCAGTGTCTGACCTCACAAATGCTTTTCAGAAACAAAATTCCCACAAACACACTCCAAGATCTTGTAAAAAGCCTTCCCAGAAGAATGGAAGATGTTTTTAGCTGCAAAGTTGGGGCCAACTTCATATTCATGCCTATGGATTTTAACTGGATGTCATAAAAGCACTGTGGATGTTTACTTAATGTCCTCAACAAAAAGCATGAACAGTATAACTGTATTTGTGTTATTAGTTTAGTTTGATTGTAATAATAGTAATAATCTATAATTGTGACTTAGTTAGTGTCACGGCTATGGGGGATGTGGACCCACTAGTCCGCTCCGCCATAGTGGAGTAGTAGCTGACCAAACAAAATTCAATAACAGTCTCTAGGGCATGTGCACCTGGATAGATGATTTGGGAAACACTCAGCATGGCAGACACCAGGCGTAGCAGATCCGAGGTGTAGCAGACACATGGCACAGATGACACTTGGCACAGATGACACTTGGCACAGATGACACTTGGCACAGAAGACACTTGGCACAGAAGACACATGGCACAGAAGACACTTGGCACAGAAGACACTCTCGATTCCGACACTAGATAATGCACTCGAACAAATACAATTATTAGATACGGGATACAGGAAACGAGAACGGGAACACTAGATACACGATACAACTAAGGGACCATTTGCAAAGACTAACATGGGCAGACACAACAATGCTCAGGCAAGGAGAGGAAGGGCAGAGCCCTTTTTAAAGTCCAGGGTGTAAAGGGATTGGCTGGGGAAATTTGCACAGGTGCTGGCCCTTTAAGACCGGGAGTGAACGCGCATGCGCACCCTACAGGACACAGAGGGGAGCGGCAGCAGCATATGTCGGCGTCTCTGGGAGACGCCGGCATAAAAAAAGTGTCTTCGGTCGTGGCTTCCGGTAAGTTGGACAAGCCTGCGTTCAGTGACCTCGGGCACAACAGTACCCCTTTACGTCCCCACTTCTGAGGTCCAGAGCGTAAGAAGAACTTCTTGATGAGAACTGGGGCATTGATGTTCTCTTATGGCTCCCAAGACTTTTCGTTAGGACCAAACCCTATCTAGTCCACCAGATAGAACTTTTTTTTTTTCCTACCCTCTTGTAGTCCAGGATTTCCTTCACCTCAAAGACGTCAGAAGAACTGATGGGAGAAATAGTTAGCTCTCAGAACATATATATATATATATATATATATATATATATATGCTGTCACGGTCACAGGATATGTGGACCCACTATGCCGCTCCGCTGTAGCGGAGAGGCAGCTGACCAGGTCACAGTCTATATGAAAGTCAATAGTAACGCTTGGGTACCTGAACTAGTCCAGACGGTGGCTGTGGCTTCAGCACGGATGGATGCCGGTGCAGCAGGTAGCACCAGATGTGGCGGGTAGTATCCGATGTGGCAGAAGACACTGGACGTGGCAGAAGACACTGGTCGTGGCAAAAGACACTGGACGTGGCAAACGACAGCAGGTGCAGTAGGCACGACTCCAACACTGGTATGCACAAGAACAAGAACAGTAAGGGACACAGGAACAGGAAACAGGGCACGGGTAACAACTGGATTGGGAAACACTAAGGGACCATTTGCAAGACAGACTGTGATAACTAACAACGCTCAGGCAAGGATCAGAAGGCCTGGGGCCTTCTTATAGACCAGGAAATCATGGCAGTTGATGATGATGACGATCTCCTACGAGACACAGCAGAACGGAGCGGAAGTGAGCGCTGGCGTCTCCTAGCAAAGAGATGGGGACCAGAGCTCACGGATCCATGGCTGCGGGCGTCGGGAGGTGAGCAAACCCGCCGGTCCGCGGTCATGGACGCTACATATGCTTCCCAGTTATATGAATAGACTCCCAGAAAAACTAAACCCTAAAATATAACTTTATTAAATTAATCATTACATTGTAAAATATAATAAACTCACTAAGCAGTCACTAATAAACCGACCAGATATCAAGCAATAAAGAAAATAAATAATGAGTAGCAAATCGCAGCTGTGATGAATTTCTGATCCCCCGATGAACCCATTTTTAATTGTTTAGAGGAAACACGTTGAGATCTTTTTTATATTTAGATTGTGTAATATTTATATCTTTATTTATTTGTTTTAACAGTGGCTTAATTTTGTAATTTAATATAGATACAGCAAGTTTACATTGGCGTTGCCCTTTTCAGGCTATTTATTATCTATTGTTTTGCGGGATATAAATCATATTAGTGACTGCTCATCACGCCACTGTTATTTTCATAGCATTGCTGGGACGGTTTTGTTACCTGATGTATCTATGAGAAGTTTATCATGTTTTCAATTTTATTGATTCATTTAGTAAAAGTTATGTTTTAAGAGTTTTGTCTTTCTATGAATATTACAGGATCCAGGAGTGGGAGCTTTTCTTCACACAATGATTAGTTAAAGAATGACTCTTGCACATGACCTTGTGTGCCGCCCAAGTTCTGTCCATGATCCATGGAAAGATATGACATGTTCTATCTTTCCAAGGATCTGAGAGTCGGATCTGTTTTCATGGACTGATTCACCCACTGAAGTGAATGGGTCCATGAAAACTATTGAGTGCCACTCGGATGGCGTGAAAAAACTTGGTCATGTGCAAGATGGCAAAGATATATATATACGAGCATTAAATATTTGGATTATTTTAAATTGCATCACTGTTAGGTTTACTATGCTCTAAATGTAAGGTCCTTAGCATATGTTTTGTGAGAGCCAACCAGTTACGACAAGGCAACCTCATTCAGATTGGTCCCTGCACTAACTTTATACCTGTACATCATGAGACTCGCCTCTATCTTTGGCATATCCCTACAAAATATACACAGGATAGATAGGAACCAGCTGTATTCTATATCAAATTAATCAGCACCTCCTAACAGAGTGAAATTAATGGGCAAGTATAAATCTTCTGTGACTGCAATGCAAAAGCAAACCAACAAACACAATAATGCAGTAGCAGGAGCTGCTCAATCCCTGCTCACTTAGGGCTTAAGAGTCCAGTGGGCGGTCTTGACTATTGATTGACAGCCTTGTCTGTAGGAGTCTGCATACAGAAATGATTGTCAATCATTAAAAAGCACCGCCCACTGGACTCTTAATCCCACAGTGAGCAGGGATTTATATCAATAAACTACAGGTTGTATATGAATCTGAAATTGAAAAGGAGAAACTAAGGACTGCACATCCACAATATTAATCAGTAAACATGAACATGAGGTTCTTTGTTAACATTTTGATCAAATTGTATAAGCCCATTTGCCACTTCACGGCGACCTCCTTTAAGTGGGTCCCTACTCTATTGGTTTCAGCACCGCATTGCGGCACCCGCCACCACAATACCGCACCTGCAGAGGGAGCAACCCAGAGCCCCAGAAGCACCCCTGCTGCCAGGCCAAACCAACCTTGGCTCTGGGCCACATCCCCCACAAGTGCAGCGTTACAGCAACAGACACCACCACACGGAACAACAAGTGAAAATCTGTTTAGAGTCTCCTGCTCTATAACTACTGCCCACAGGTAGGATAGGCTCTACCATGGCATTGCAGTCATAGAAGATTGGCACCTATGCATTTATTTCATTTTGATAGAAGGTGCTGCCTAGCTTTGTTTTTTGGAGTTTGTCCATGAGACAACTCCATAGTATTGTTCTGGGTGTCATGAAATGACAGGTAGAAGCTCAAAAATGTCTTATAGTACCCCAGGTAACTAAAATATTGGAAGATAGGAGTTTGATCCATCTCTGTGAAGTAAATGTAGATCCCAATATTCAGCAGATTGTAGGCTGGTATATCATAAGCATTGATTCCACTTTGTTCTCTTTACCTCAAGGCATTTAAAAAAATAAACATAAAAACATAAAATCATTTTTCTACTTACTCTTCTATTGACACTTTCGGAGTATTTCATCCGTAATTTGAACCATGCTACGAAGTGCTGTCTATGAAGATCTGTGAAACACTATGTGTTACTTTAATTAAAATATTTATCTTTGGGAAAGTAAGAAATATCAGACAGCACTTTCAACCCCCTGTTACTGCAGAGATGAACAGTAACAGCAGTTTCAATAAATATTCAGCAACTAATCCCCCCGAGGACTCAACCATGATAAAACAGTATTGAATTAAAATGTTTCTCTGTTATGCACTAGGAAAGAAATTAGTAAGAGTTTGCATTAATTGAAATCCAGTTCTCTGTGTATATCAATTCCCTTTTATCCCACAGGGAATGACTACAGTGAGGGAGTCGCAAAGCAACAGATTAATCCAAACATTGCCAATGACAGAGACAAATTGAGACTTTAAAGCTTCCTGTGAGATAAATTGCTATTAAAAACCTGTTCTATCATATCCTATAATGCATTCAGAAAGTGTCTATTCAATAATATTTTTTCTGACAAGATATATTTTTTTCCTAGACAGACAGATGGGTTGAGGCTGGGTGGGCGATTACGGTAATTGTACTGTGCTATGCAATATTCCATTATATGATCCAGTTGCTAAGTTACACCAAGGCTAATACGACTTCCGCTCATTGGCATAACAGTTATGTTGTTCTCTTGTTCTCTTTTCTAGGATCATAAATATTCCAATTCAGTGCAAATGAGCAGTAATACAAATTGGAGCCATTATCAGCTGTATTGATTTTTTAGCAAGTATATAGCGGAAAATTACTAGAATCATGTATTATCCAAAGGCTAAGACTGCAGTGGGAAGATTGATCCCTTCATAGCGCAATTTAATATATCCAGGAATTCCTATGACTTTTATTGATTAAGGTCACTTTCACGCGGGAGTACTTAGTTCAGTATTGTCCTTAAGTATTTGTAAGACAACCCCAGGAATAAAACCTACACAGGGAAAAACTATAATGAAGTAGTTTGCACCTCTTCTGTGTCTTTGGTCCACTCCTGGTTTTGGCTTATAAATACTGATACAAACCCAAATTTTGTCAAGTGAAAGTGGCCTAAAAGTTTCTGTAATTGTTGCCTTAATATGAAATGATAGAATTTCTCTAGTATTTATCCACGTGCATTTAAAAACTAAATTAGTAGTAGAAGCATCACATTTATAACTAACTAAATATATATAGATATTGGTGAAACGATCTAATGGATCTGCTAATTTGCTGATTGCTGATTTCATAATAAAAAAAACCTAAATTTATGTTTAGATTATCTGTTTTGATACCCCCACAGTAAGTAACCAACACACCAAATTATCAAAAAATTATATATTATTTCTAACAGGATTTTATTATAGTATTATTATTTATTATATTATTTATAACAGGATTCTATTGTGAACATTTTTATTATTTTTGCTGTTGTTGTTTTTTATGTGAATATCTACAGTGAAGGAAATAAGTATTTGATTCCTTGCTGATTTTGTAAGTTTGCCCACTGTCAAAGACATGAACAGTCTAGAATTTTTAGGCTAGGTTAATTTTACCAGTGAGAGATAGATTATATAAAAAAAAAAAAAGAAAATCACATAGTCAAAATTATATATATTTATTTGCATTGTGCACAGAGAAATAAGTATTTGATCCCCTACCAACCATTAAGAGTTCAGCCTCCTCCAGACCAGTTACACGCTCCAAATCAACTTGGTGCCTGCATTAAAGACAGCTGTCTTACATGGTCACCTGTATAAAAGACTCCTGTCCACAGACTCAATTAATCAGTCTGACTCTAACCTCTACAACATGGGCAAGACCAAAGAGCTTTCTAAGGATGTCAGGGAAAAGATCATAGACCTGCACAAGGCTGGAATGGGCTACAAAACCATAAGTAAGACGCTGGGTGAGAAGGAGACAACTGTTGGTGCTGTAGTAAGAAAATGGAAGATATACAAAATGACTGTCAATCGACATCGATCTGGGGCTCCATGCAAAATCTCACCTCGTGGGGTATCCTTGATCCTGAGGAAGGTGAGAGCTCAGCCGAAAACTACACGGGGGGAACTTGTTAATGATCTCAAGCAGCTGGGACCACAGTCACCAAGAAAACCATTGGTAACACATTACGCCGTAATGGATTAAAATCCTGCAGTGCCCGCAAGGTCCCCCTGCTCAAGAAGGCACATGTATAGGCCCGTCTGAAGTTTGCAAATGAACATCTGGATGATTCTGAGAGTGATTGGGAGAAGGTGCTGTGGTCAGATGAGACAAAAATTTAACTCTTTGGTATTAACTCAACTCGCCGTGTTTGGAGGAAGAGAAATGCTGCCTATGACCCGAAGAACACCGTCCCCACTGTCAAGCATGGAGGTGGAAACATTATGTTTTGGGGGTGTTTCTCTGCTAAGGGCACAGGACTACTTCACCGCATCAATGGGAGAATGGATGGAGCCATGTACCGTCAAATCCTGAGTGACAACCTCCTTCCCTCCACCAGGACATTACCCAGCCATGGCTCGTGGCTGGGTCTTCCAGTACGACAATGACCCGAAACATACAGCCAAGGCAACAAAGGAGTGGCTCAAAAAGAAGCACATTAAGGTCACGGAGTGGCGTAGCCAGTCTACAGACCTTAATCCCATCGAAAACTTATGGAGGGAGCTGAAGATCCGAGTTGCCAAGCGACAGCCTTGAAATCTTAATGATTTACAGATGATCTGCAAAGAGGAGTGGGCCAAAATTCCATCTAACATGTGTGCAAACCTCATCGTCAACTACAAAAAACGTCTGACTGCTGTGCTTGCCAACAAGGGTTTTGCCACCAAGTATTAAGTCTTGTTTGCCAAAGGGATCAAATACTTATTTCCCTGTGCACAATGCAAATAAATATATATAATTTTGACAACGTGATTTTCTTTTTTTTTCTTTTTTTTTTATATAATCTGTCTCTCACTGGTAAAATTAACCTAACCTAAAAATTCTAGACTGTTCATGTCTTTGACAGTGGGCAAACTTACAAAATCATCAAGGGATCAAATACTTATTTCCTTCACTGTATATAGAAGGAATCCCGATAATGTTCTGTATTCATCTCCCCTGTCTCTAGGGGAGGGAGCTCTACTCCATCTCTTTCTGAAGATTGTATTAGTCTATGGACACTTTTCTGACTATAAACTCCAATTCATTGCAGCTGCCATAAAGCACACACTCTGCTGCACTAGAAAATATGGTCGTCCCAATCCAGTTGTTCCGAAATGAAAACATTTAAGAGTTAACAACATTTAAAATTGTTTTACAAAAATATGAATAACATTGGGGAAGAATGATTAAGCAAAATGTAAAACAAAAAAAAAAACCTGGTTTATTTGCACCAAATGTATTATGTGTTTTAGCCTCTTTTTACTTTATTAGACAGTTTTGTGTCTAGAGCAGGGACATGGCTTAGTGGAATCGTAAGATGCACCAGATTTATTTTATATATTTATCATACAGCATGTGCCATGTAATTACACTCATCCCCCAGAGGGTAATCACATGGGCTCAGTGTCTGTGCCCTGCGCGATCACTATCACATACATGTATGTGAATATGCAGGCCTTCTTGTGACGTAAATCTTCCGTGATGATGCAGGAAGGGGTTAAACCGAATAATTACCAAGAAAATCCAATATGTAATGAAAGACAATGAGGCGTATTTATTCGCTCTGTCCTGAATTTATACAATAGAAAAACGAGGCCAGACAGGCAGAAACTGTGTTAAATTAATCACAGTGGCGGACGCTGTGTAATAGATTTGGCACATCTTCTAGACATGGTAGACACTTTTACTTATTCCATCTCTTGGCTGGCGTTCTTTACATCAATATTAGTGTAAAAAAATAGACACTTCGTTAATAAATTTATTGCATTTTACGACTCCTCTTAGCCACAATGCTTTTTCTAGGCACTTTTTAAAACTGTCGAGGATAGTTAAAAAAGTTACATTTGGCACAATTTTTGCCAAATTTCGGGTGAATTTTTTTAGTAAATCTCCTCTAATCTTGTGTAATTCTTTTCTAACCTCTTTCTGTACATTCCTTTTCATACTTTGCTTTTTGTACACAATCAAACCCATACGTAAATGTTAATTTATTTAAAATACCAATAAATGTTCATCACTCAAAACATGAACGATAGAGTGAGATGTTTGATAACCTTGGTGCCTCAGTTCCCCCAACATTTTTTAAACTTTAAGGCTACATTCACACGACTGTATCAGATTCACGCGCGTGAAAAACGCGAGTGAATCTAGTCCATTATGCATCAGTGTTTTTTAATTATTATTAGTTTCAACTGAATTGATGCGCAAATCACACATCACACACGGATGTGCATCCGTGTGCGATGCGTGGTTTTCTAGCACCCATTGACTTCAATTGGTGCTTTGGTGCGTGATAACGCACCAATATAGGACACGCAGTGAGATTCAGGCAATGGACTCTCTCTGCATGAAAACTCCTGCATGTGTGAACATCCCCATTGAAAACAATGGGTCTGTGTGCTGCGCGTGATTTCCATGCCCAGCACACAGACGTTATTCACGTTCGTCTGAATGAGCCCTAAGACATTGGTGAAGTCTTGGTAAAAGGTGCAAAAAAATAAAAGGTGTAGTCTTAGGCTCTATTCACACGAAAGGGTCCGGGTGTCGGCAAATGAAAAAAAACGTTTTGGTCCTATTTTGTCAACCGTTTTGCATCTGTTTTGCATCCGTTTAGTTTCCGGTTCTAACGACCCGTTTTGCGTCCATTTTTCACTGTCCGTTTTAAAAATGGATGAATTTTAGTTGTTCATTTTTTTGGTCCAAACCCACTATAAACACACACAGGAAGGTCACATGATCGCCCAGTAACCATTGTCTGCTTGGCAATTCGGACAGCAACCGCAAATGTTGAACAAAGAACCAAGCAGAGTTCAGAAGGTAACGGGCTCTGCGAGAGCACAGGATAGATAGCAGGAGATAGGCCACTGTTTTAGGTGAGGGGGACAGAAGTTGGAGGAAGGGGCTATTTGTGAGGTCAGAATGTGCCAGAGGCGCTTTGAAAGTGTCGGACAGGGAATGCCAAAAATGGCGCGGGGAACAGAAAGTGTCAGGAGGGTCTCATGGGGGGCCAGGGGACACCAAAGAGGATTTTGAACTTTATTTATGGTGGGGGGCTACAGATGGTGGCAGAGGTTTTGTGGGAGGAGGGGGAGAAGGACATAGAAGGAGGCAGATGTTAAGTAGGGGGGCCAGGGGGAGAGTGTACGTGAAAACAGGACGTTTGATGCCCCCTATAACTCTTGTAGTTACGGAAACAGCTTAGCTCGCTGACATTGTGGCTCCAGAGCAGGACCCAGGAAACATAAGTATAATAATTGCTTTGCTTTTTTATGTTACAAATTATATCTTTTTTTGAGTTTTTTTACAGGTTGGGTTGTTGGACTACTTTGGATTCGAGGACTACTTCGATGATGGTGTCTTTTTTTATTTTCAATAAATTGGTTAACGAGGGTTGTGTGTGTTTTTATTATTTCAATAAAAAAATGTTTTAATGTCTCAGTGTTTTTTTTAAATTAATCTACTGCCTAAGGGCACGTTCAGACGTGGCAGAGTTTTTCCACTGCAAATGTTGGTGCAGATTTGCGGCAATTACGCAACGAATCTGCACCAACATTTGCATGGTAATTCAGACGTTGCAAAAAAGACAGCGAACGTGCCACAGATTTCAGTTTTTGCATTGCAAAGGCTGAAATCCGCAGTGAAATTCTGCTTCTTCTCCGCAACAGACAGTGCATGCGGCTGGGAAAATACTGCACCGTAGCCTATGGTCCACAGCAAAGTTTTCCGCAACGTCTGAACTAACTTGCCTAACAATGTATTGAAACAAATGTAAAAAACGGCCGCTGGAGAATACCACTGCGGACTGTACGCAGTGGAATTCCACAGCAATTTCGCCACATCTGAACCTGCCCTTATTAATGGCCGCTGTCTGATTGACAGTGTCCATTACTAAGTAGGGACTTTATGTTAGCTGGTGAAAAGGCTAACACCTAACCCCACCATTATTACCCGGTACCCACCGCCACCAGGGGTACCGGGAAGAGCCAGGTACGATCCAGTATCCAACCATCTGTAGCGATGGTTGGGCACTGAGGTGGCCGCAGGCTGGTTAAAAGTAATAAAAGTAAAAATCCCCCTTTTTCTCTTATCAGTCCTTTATTTATTTATTTATTTTTAATAATAAATTATACAAAAGTATTTAGTTATTTATCCCGCATGGTGAACGCCATAAAATAAAATAATAATAAACCATACCAGAATCACAATTTTTTGGTCACTTCAGCTCACAAAAATTGACTAAAAAGAGATCAAAAAGTTGCATGTACCTAAAAATGGTACTGATCGAAACTACAGTTCGTTATGCAAAAAACACACATGGCTTTCTTGATGGAAAAATAAAAAAGCTCTTAGAATATGGCAACACAATAAGTAAATGATTTTTTATAAAAAGTATTTTATTGTGCAAATGACATAGAACATAAAAAAAACTATAAACATTTGGTATCGCTGTATTCGTATCGCCCCACAAAATAAAGTGAATATGTCATTTATAGCGCACGGTGAACGCTGTAAAAAAAATAGAATAAAAAAACAATAGTAGAATTGCTGTTTTTTAGTCTCCACGCCACTTAAAAAATTGATTAAAAACTGATCAAAAAGTCGCATGCACCCCATAATAACGACAATGAATTCCTCAAGGGGTCTAGTTTCCAAAATGGGGTCATTTTTAAGGGGTTTCTCCTGTACTGGTATCTCAGAAGTTCTGCAAATGCGACATGGCACCGAGAAACAAATCCAGCACAATCTACATGACAAATAGTGCTCCTGAGCTCTGCCGTTGGTCCAAACAGCAGTTTATGACCACATATGGGTAATCGTAATCGGGAGAAATTGCTTTACAAATGTTTTGGGGCTTTTTCTCTTTTATTCCTTGTCAAAATTAAAAATTTGTACCTTTTATTGGAAAAATTTGATTTTCAATTGCACAGCCTAATTCCAGAAAATACAGCAAAAAACCTGTGGGGTCTAAATGCCCACTATACCCCTCGATAAGTTCCTTGAGGGGTGTAGTTTGCTAAATAGGGTCACTTTTGGGGGGTTTCCACTGTTTTGGCACCACAAGACCTCTTCAAACCGGACATGGTGTCTAATAAAAAGGAGGCCTCAAAATCCACTAGGTGCTCCTTTGCTCCTAAAGCCGGTGCTTCAGTCCATTAGCATACTAGGGCCACTTGTGGGATATTTCTCAAAACTGCAGAATCTGGGCAATAAGTATTGAGTTGCGTTTTTCTGGTAAAACCTTCTGTTTTACAGAAAAAAAAAATGGAAAAAGGATTTTCTGACAAAAAAGAAATTTGTCAATTTCACCTCTACTTTGCTTTCAGAATAAAGTAAACAGAGCAGGGTGCCGTTAAATCTCCCTGCTCTCAGCTACCAGAGGTAGCTGAGGGCATCCGTGCTCGAACGTGTGAAATCGCTATTAGTATCGATCTCACCCGTTTAACCCCTCAGATGCTGTGCTCAATAGCGTGTGCCGCATCTGAGTGGTTTTGGAGAAAGGGAGGGAGCTCCCTCTTTCTCCCACCGACATCCGACGATAAGATCACCGAGTGTTTGTGTCTCGGATGGCAGCCGGGGGCCTAATAAAGGCCCCCCGGTCTGCTTGTAGTGAATACCTGCTAGGTCATGCCGGAGGCATGGCCTAGCAGATGCCTGTCCGTTTTAAACGGACAGGCAGTAATACACTGCAATACAAAAGTATTGCCGTGTATTATAAAAGCGATCGGAGGATCGCATATTAAAGTCCCCTTGTGGGACTAGTATAAAAGTAAAAAAAAGTTGAATAAAGTTAATAAAAAAAATGTGGGGAAAAAAAACCCCGAAAAACACACTTTTTCCCTTTACTATTGGAAAAAACACAATAAAGCAAAAACGTTCCACATATTTGGTATTGCCGCGTCCGTAACAACCCCAACTATAAAACCGTTACATTATTTAACCCGCACGGTGAACGCCGTGAAAAATTAAATAAAAAACAATAGAAAAATTGCTGTGTTCTGTGAATCCTGACTTACCAATAAAAACGACAAGTTGTCCCGCAAAAAAAAAAAGTTATGGCTCTTCAAATATGGAGACACAAAAACAAATAATTTTGAAAAAAAAGTGTTTTTACTGTGTAAATAGTAAAACATACAAAATCTATACAAATTTGATATCTTTGCAATCTAAACAACCCGTTGAATAAAGTTATTGTGTTATTTATACCACACGGTAAACTATGTCGATTTAGGAGGCAAAAAAAGAGTGGCAAAATTTCAGGTTTTCTTCTATCCCCCCCCTAATAAAAAGTTAATGAATAAATTATATGTACCCCAAAATGGTGCTATTAAAAAATACAACATGTCCCGCAAAAAACAAGACTTTATACAGCTATGTCGACGCAAAAATAAAAAAGTTATAGCTCTTCGAATGTGACAATGGAAAAACGTAAAAAATGGCTTGGTCATTAGGGCCCAGAATGCAAGCAGAGAGAAGGGGTTAAATTCCTATGACACCTAGAGGGTTAATAAACTTTCTAAATGCTATTTTGAATACTTTGAAGGGTCTAGTTTTTAAAATGGGGTGTTTTATGGGGTTTCCAATATATAGGACCCTCAAAGCCACTTCAGAACTGAACTGGTACCTAAGAAAAAAAGAGGCTTTTGAAATTTTATTCAAAATAAAAGAAATTGCTGATTATGTTCTAAGCCTTGTAACGTCCTAGAAAAATAAAAGAATGTTCAAAAATTGATGCCAACATATAGTAGACAAATGGGAAATGTGAACTAGTAACTATTTTGGGTGGTATAACCATCTGTCTTACAAGAAGATACATTTAAATGTAGAAAATTTCTATTTTTTTCTAAATTTTCTCTATATTTTGCTATTTTTCACAAATACACACTGAATATATCGACCAAATTTTACCACTAACATAAAGCCCAATGTCTCACAAGAAAACATTCTCAGAATCGCTTGGATAGGTAAAAGCATTCCAAAGTTATTACCACATAAAGTGAAATATGTCAGATTTGAAAAATGCCAAAACTAGGCTGCATCCTTAATTAAAGGCGCAGTGCCACTCCCTTTCAAAGGAGTTCAAATTGAGCAATAGTTAAATTGATCTATTCCAACAAAGTATAATTCATCATTGAATAACAATCCTGCAAAAGTAGTTAATAGGTGCTCCTCCCCCGAAGTATTTGGTGAATGCACAACTATTTACCACTTACCAGATATCTGAGTTTCCTGGACTTGTGAGTCCGACATACATTGCTTTATTGCAGTAATTCGATTGATGATATACCACATTGGATGTTTGTTTACTTCTTTAAAAAAATGTAAGAAAAACAGAATTGAAAAAAAAAAACAACAACATAAGAACGTTTGACATTTACATTGGCCAAATGTTTCTATGCTTGATACAAATATATTCAGATCTCAATCTATTTAAAAATCTTTTGTTAGGAATTTATTTGACCAAAAAAAAAAAAAAATCACTATTCCTCACCTTGTTACCTCTGGATAGTTTAATTTTTTGGCAATTGAAGCACAGAATACAACAAACACCAATCTATATTTATTTTTGGATGTTTATTTAGTAGAATAGTAAGAAAAAAACAAATCAAAGACAAACTGTCCTTTAGTTAAAAACAACATAAAATGACACAATCATTGCACATGAGCAGATTGTGAATATGTTCTCCTGAAACTTATCTTTTTAAGCTAAAAAAAATAAATAAAGTAAAAATAAGAACTGTTACCTGCAGCATTGTTCCATAGACAATGAAAGACAAATGAAACAAAGGAAAGAAAAATTAAAATGAGCAAAAAGGCAAGAAAGCGAAGAGTGACACATGAAAGAGAGAATCATCAATTCTAAAGAAAATAAACAATAGACGTAAGATTGATGCATATGCGTGGGTTGAAAGTACAGAAGCTCATGTTTTGCAGCATCTAATAGATTGATGCCTGTGAGTTTTGCATTGTTGGAATATTTCAGAAAAGACTGATAAGTTAAATGTATGGTGTAAGGGTATCTGTGTCATACAAAGTAAGTAAAAATTTTTACAATTCCATCTTCACTCCAGCTCCTTTATTCTGTTTTATATTATTTCTAATATCCTTGTTTTTTCAACCAGTCTATGGAGAATTCCACCACAATGAGCACATACAAAAGTTATTCAGTTCAAAGTTTGAGACTGCATTAATATTCATGGGCAGAGAGGCTGGATGATATAACAGACGTGGAACGCTCTCCTGTAGAACTTGGCAATTCTAATAATTGCTGGCGCTCCTAAGCTTCCGCTGATATTATTGTGGCAATAGATAATAGATTCTTCTTAATTCTTACAGATGTTTTGGGATTAAACATTGTCTGATCCTTATGCATTGAATTAAGGAGATGTTTCTCAGAGTACCAGTTTGATTATTTTAATTTTCTAAGTATAGATAAAGCAACCTAATGCAAATGAACTATGTGAGTATTCATAAATAAAATTAGATACTGTGGCATTACATATAATTTTCTATAGGTGCACATTGTAAAGGACACTTACAAAATTACCATGTGAAACTTGAGGGAGGTGAAATGTGGAGAGAAATACGTTGTTTCATAAGAAGACTTTGCAATGCAACCGTCGTTTTAGTGTCTGCATTACGGCCAAAATACCCGGACCTCCTATTGAATAGAATTAAAATCACAATAGAATGCTACAGTGATCTAAGTTTGGTACAATTGAAGTGTGGGGGATGCTTAAATATAACCACAATATGGATGCCTGAATCCGGTGTTATTTATATATTGGATGATGGATGGATGGGATGGTAAAAAGGCAGGCTAGTTATATCTTTCCTCCACCCATTGTTTTAAGTATAATCTACGACGGTGGCTATGTTTCCAAAACATAATCTTATAAAAGGTGTTTGTCATGTGACTCTACCTGTGAAGCAAAAGAGTTTATCAGTCTGTACCAAATAACTGTTTGCTGCTGCAGGTTGGAGGAGTAGCCTCGCGCTTGTTGTGACAAATTGCTTCAGGTTCTCCTGCGTCGAGTGTCCTCTAAGCTGAACCTTCTTGGTCTTGTCCTTGTCAATACATATCTTGGCAATTTCAGATTGGCGAATGACTCAGAAAATTATAGTGCTTCAAAATATATGGCATCTCTTTTAATATAAACAGTAAATAAATCAATATAAGGATATACAGTAATGGAAGCAGCTCATTTATGATAAGGCTTTTTAATTATCGTGTATATATATATATATAAAAGGTATTTAAAAAATGTAATCAATAAGACAAATATGAAATTAGTTAAATTAATTTTCTCAATCTAATATTCAATTTTCTTTAATAATATAGAACTCAAACCATTTAAAAAAAATCTTTTTGATTTCTTATTGGACTACAATGATTTTGTCCAAGATTAATGGAAATTGGACTGATCCACATATATTTTTCCTTAAAGAGATTGCTTTTTCGGAATGCAACTTCTAGAGCATAAGATAGAGCTATTTTCTGCAAAAGATATAGCTGCTGAAATTGTACTTAAACCCATGCTTTACTGGAGTTAGAGCATGTTCAGACGTGGCGGAATTGCTGCAGACAATGTTGCGGATTCAGTTGCGGATTTGGCTAAAATGTTAGGTAAAATGCGGCGGATTTGTCGTTGTGGATTCAGGTTCGGATCACACCCTGCTCTCTTTCAAACATTCCATCCCAGTCTGGGTATAGACCTCGACACACATAGGTCCAGCCTTGATCCCGTGTGTTGCGCTCACTATACCCTGCACTGTATGTACCTGAAAAACAAATAGACAGTGCATGTTGAAGTTTGATTTGTACTTATGAATTATGTTATATATTTATCTTTGTTATAATGTTTACATACAGCAGATGATGCTATTCAGACATCATACATACAAACTAGTGAAAATATGACATAAACATGTAAAGTTACTTACAAGGTTAATAAGAGTGGACACTTCCATATCCATTCGCCTATATCTGGCCATGGTAATAGCTCCGTGTTCATGTAATAAGCCTGGAAGGCGAAAATTGAGGTTTTCTCTTCTTCATCAGAATGATGATTTATCCTGTTCCTGGAAGAAATCCGCAACACAACACATAACAAATCCGCAACACACATTACATCTGTGGATTTCATTGCGTAATTTTGAAACTCCACTGCGTAATGTAGCCTATGTTCCGCAGCGGAGTTTTCCGCAACATCTTGTCGAAGTTAACTAAAAAGGTGTTGAAAACAATGGACAAACTGTCTGCTGCAGATTTCGACTGCGGACTGTCCGCAGCAGAATTCCACAGCAATTTTGCCATGCCCTTACTCTTCAAACTTCTTGGGGACTATTGCATGTCATCAATTTTAGATTACAAACTTGAAACTCGACAAACTTGAAAATGTTTTTCATTTTATGCATAAAAAAGCATCTATAAGAACAGGATTCCGAATTCAGAAAAAACTAATGTCATCATTTAAACATATATGAAATATACTATAAATAGAGTTTCAGATAGATAAATAGCCAGTGCTGGAACTCTCATGATGACTAGTACAGGGGACAGGTTAATCTGTGGTGAGAATGAATTGTATGGAGTGTCAGTCATGCATAAGCACTGCTGCTCTATACAACTCTATAGGAAATAAAGAAAAAGCCAAGCGCTCCCAACCCCAGTATGTTGCCATGTGAACATTACAGAAATGTAATTATTTTTATGAAAGATCATAAACTACATTGTTATTTGTTTGAAACTACCAATGATGTACACTTTATGACCAAAAGTATGTGGACAATCGTTCTAATTATTGAGTTTCTATGTTCCAGCCACGCCAGTTGCATACAATCAAGCACACAGCTATGCAATCTCCGAAGGAAAACATTTGTAGTAGTAGTATGGGTCACACTGAACCGTTCAGTGACTTTAAACATGGCACTGTCAAAGGATGCCACCTTTACCACAAGACTATTTGTGAGATTTCTGATCAGCTAGATTTGTCCCGGTCAACCAACTATAAGTGCTATTTTTGTGAAGTGGAAGTGTCAAGAAGTAACAACAGTTTAGCCACGAAGCAGTAGACCAGGCAAACATGCAGAGCGGTGCTGCTGAGTGCCTAAAGAGTACCTTCCAACAGAAATACCCTATACAATTTTATTGGATATTTCTTCTGTATTAATGCTTTCTAGTGAAGGGTAATAAAAAATTAATGCTACAGCATACAAAGATATTTTAGATATTTGTATGCCTCAAACTTTCTGGCAACAGTTTGAGGAAGGCCCTTTCCTGCTCCAGCATGGCTGTGCCCCTGTGCACAAAGTGAAGTTCATAAAGGCATGGTGTGACGAGTTTGGTGTGGAGGTACTCAGGTTGCCTGCACCCAATGGAACACCTTTGCGAAATATTGGAATGCCGATTGCGAGCCAGACCTTCTCGTCCAACATCAGTGCCTGACCTCACAAATGTTCTTTTGGCTAAATAGGCACAAATTCTCACAGACACACTCCAAAATCTTGTGTGAAGGCCTATTCAGAAGAGCTAAGGTGTTTATCACTACAAAAGGGGAGGGCCCAACTCCATATTAATGTTCATGGTTTTGGAATGGAATGTCCAAGCTTAGATAGGTGTGATATGTTTAGGTATCCACATACTCTTGCCCATTTAGGGGACATATGTGTAAACTTTGGGCTGTAAAAGATAAATATATAGGGAATTCTTATCTTTGAGCCAGGAGATTAAACATTTCCATCATCTCCTCAGAACTTTCTGCCTGGCTGTAAGACAGTTAGCTGAAACAGTAGCCCACCTTTTGCTCAGTTGAAAACCAGAAACATAAACCATGCCCCATTGAATCGTTCCTTAGCTGTCTACCAAAAAAGAATGAGGGGATCTGTTCTCTGCAAGATTTCTACAGGAAAAGGCAGAAAATCCTACAGACTAACAAACATTGTAAGCAAGTCTATCTGCTATTTACTTTTAGCATTAATTTCGAAGTTCAGTTTTCCAAAGAAGTAGTCCCATTCTTAGATTGAAATTTAGGCTTATGGTCAGCTCTCCAGAATTAGGTGATGGTACCACCTGGTAAGGACTCAGTCTATCAATGTCCAGTATATACAATAGAAAAACCACGGCACTCTTCTTCGATGCAACTTAGAATATTTATTGGTGAATAAACGAATTTGAGGAATTGATACTCTTCAATATAGAAGGAAAATAGGAATACCCAATAGAGAATATGTGCTAAGGTTTTGGTCCTTCCAGAACCTTAATCTTGGCAGTAGTCAATACAAATGCATAAATATTATAATTACTTATAATGTGACAATTCACATTATAGATAATAAATACCTATGATCAAAAATAAAGATATTCTGATTAGTAGTACATAATACAACTGTATATTAAAATCTGTGTACCTCTACACTAGGGTACACTCAAGAATTGTTAATATATATTCCAAATACACAAAATAAAACTATAGGAAAAGCAGCATTACAGCAGTAGAGATCGAGTAACCTATATCAATAAAGCAACAGCAGTGTTCTATGTGTATATAAAAGAATAGCAACTAATACACATTGACAGTACTTGTATCGTACAATATATGTATTATATCCACATCTCGTTAAAAGACAATATAAGGAGCCTGAATAAGAGGAAGAAAAGTGGTGGTATATTGACATAACTGTGGTGTATTAAGTAGAAAAGTAACAACCATATGAAGGGTATACTGTCTGGTGAATAGCAATCTCATACCATTCTTAGATTGAAGCCATCCAAGCAACCAACTAATCTCTGTGATTCCAGCTTTTCAAATCCTCAGCGATCAGTTGTTAGCACCATGGAAAGAACTGTGTGGCCAGATTAAATGAAAGGACGACCAGGTAATACATGGACGTGTTGAATCAACAAGTGTGGAAGGTTTTTTGCCTTTTTTGAAATGGTGCCACTTTGTCCAGTGAATTGTCCTGGGTGGTAATAACAGACACAGCCTATGGACAAGAGTGGCGCTGTTTCTACGGGAAATATATATATTATATATATATATATATATATATATATACACTACCGTTCAAAAGTTTAGGGTCACTTAGACATTTCCTTATTTTTGAAAGAAAAGCACCGTTTTTTTCAATGAAGATAACATTAAATTAATCAGAAATACACTCTATACATTGTTAATGTACTAAATGACTATTTTAGCTGCAAACGTCTGGTTTTTAATGCAATATCTACATAGGTGTATAGAGGCCCATTTCCAGCAACCATCACTCCAGTGTTCTAATGGTACATTGTGTTTGCTAACTGTGTTAGAAGGCTAATGAATGATTAGAAAACACTTGAAAACCCTGGTGCAATTATGTTAGCACCGCTGTAAACAGTTTTGCTATTTAGAGGAGCTATAAAACTGACCTTCCTTTGAGCTAGTTGAGAATCTGGAGCATTACATTTGTGGGTTCGATTAAACTCTCAAAATGGCTAGAAAAAGAGAGCTTTCATGTGAAACTCGACAGTCTATTCTTGTTCTTAGAAATTAAGGCTATTCCATGCGAAAAATTGCCAAGAAACTGAAGATTTCCTACAACGGTGTGTACTACTCCCTTCAGAGGACAGCACACACAGGCTCTAACCAGAGTAGAAAGAGAAGTGGGAGGCCCAGCTGCACAACTGAGCAACAAGACAAGTACATTAGAGTCTCTAGTTTGAGAAATAGACACCTCACAGGTCCTCAACTGGCAGCTTCATTAAATAGTACCTGCAAAACGCCAGTGTCAACATCTACAGTGAAGAGGCGACTCCGGGATGCTGGCCTTCAGGGCAGAGTGGCAAAGAAAAAGCCATATCTGAGACTGGCTAATAAAATGAAAAGATTAATATGGGCAAAAGCACACAGACTTCTTGTGAGATGCAGAACAACTGAAAAGATGCTGGAAGAGTGCCTGACGCCATCTGTCAAGCATGGTGGAGTTAATGTGATGGTCTGGGGTTGCTTTGGTGCTGGTAAAGTGTGAGATTTGTACAAGGTAAAAGGGATTTTGAATAAGGAAGGCTATCACTCCATTTTTCAACGCCATGCCATACCCTGTGGACAGCGCTTGATTGGAGCCAATTTCATCCTACAACAGGACAATGACCCAAAGCACACCTCCAAATTATGCAAGAACTATTTAGGGAAGAAGCAGGCAGCTGGTATTCTATCTGTAATGGAGTGGCCAGCGCAGTCACCAGATCTCAACCCCAAAGAGCTGTTGTGGGAGCAGCTTGACCGTATGGTACACAAGAAGTGCCCATCAAGCCAATACAACTTGTAGGAGGGCCTTCTGGAAGCATGGGGTGAAATTTCTCCAGATTACCTCAGCAAATTATCAGCTAGAATGCCAAAGGTCTGCAATGCTGTAATTGCTGCAAATGGAGCATTCTTTGACGAAAGCAAAGTTTGAAGGAGAAAATTATTATTTCAAATAAAAATCATTATTTCTAACCTTGTCAATGTCTTGACTATATTTTCTAGGCATTTTGCTACTCATTTGATAAATATAAGTGTGAGTTTTCATGGAAAACACAAAATTGTCTGGGTGAGCCCAAACTTTTGAACGGTAGTGTATATATATATATTGTTTTCTTATCTTATTAAAACCCCTTAATCTTTTTATTTGTTGTTGTTTTTGTTTTGTTTTTTAAATGTATGCATTTTCCAACAATTCAAGGTACAGGTTTGTTCTATCCCATGGGTCAGCAACCTTCGGCACTTCAGCTGTTGTAAAACCACAACTCCCAGCATGCCCTGATAGCCAAAGGCTTTAGTATTCCAGTCAAAGACTGTTAGGGCATGCTGGGAATTGTAGTTTTACCACAGTTGGAGTGCCGAAAGATGCTGACCCCTGTTCAATCCTATTCTGATAATACTTCAACCCTATAATATATACACCGTTTTATCTTATTATCTGATAAATACATTAGCAATTAAAGGTTCCAAAAGAATGATCATATAGTGTTCCTGGCTGAGAATAAATCAGGAGCTTTGCAATTAGTACAGGTCACTAATTAGGTCAGTTAACACAAACTACAGCTTCGAAGAGACACATGCAGAGCAAATTAAGTGAAAAGCAGATATTATCTTCCAGCGTTGATTAAAAATCGCAGATCCTCACATTAATTTCAGCATTTTGCAAAGTACAACATTTTAATATATTATTCTGTAGCCTCACTAATAAAAGGACCTGAAGCAAGCAATGTTAATAGAGGAATAATTATTTGTCAAGTGCTATGAGTTCCATAAATGATTGTCATTTATTGATGAGAAGCACACACTGAAAAGCTGATTTTGTATTTTGGCCTGTAACTGTTGCAATATAGAGTTTTTTTTTTGGTGTTTTTTTTAGCATTTGTACCTTATGTAAAAATATATCTAAAGTATGATATCTATTTAATCAATAATGCATTAAAACAAGGGCCCTATGCATCATGTTTGCCAGTCCCACTAGGACAAAAGCTGTATTTTAGTTTTTTTTAATACCAATGTATCTTGCATAGGGCCCATAGGGTTTTATAGAACAAATCTCCATATAAGAAAGTATCCTGTAGGCATCTGTCTGACAAGGTTCAACGGGACAGAGAAAAATAGCCTACCACATATTTGTGTCCCTGTGGACTTGTATCATTATATTTTAATTTTTGTCTATAGCATTCTGTTGCATCCCATTGCATTCTTTTTTCAATGAACATTTTTTAAAACAAAGCAAAAAAGAATACTGGAAATATCAACAAGATACAAGAATGTAATTTCTACTCTGGACCAAATTATAGGAAAAGCATACAGACATATGACCGGATCCTTCACCGCCTCGGGGTCCTAGGGGCCTCGACTACGTACGTTCTCTGCTCAGGCAGGTTCCTGTGATTTTAACAACTTAAACAGGAGGATCTATTGTCCAGCAAATGCAAGGGAGCACCTTTTTAGTTGCAGGCTAATTTTAACTGCCAGACAGCCTCTCTCCATGCATATCATCATTGCGTTCACCTGCATGGAGCCACAGACAGCCCAAATTGGGAATGGGGAAAGGCGAGTATAGTAAAGGTTGTTTATGGAAACATAAATTGTGGCACTATTATTTGGGGAGCAATGTGTGGCACTATTTTAGGAGGCACTATGCTTATGGAAATATTTTGTGTGACACTGTGTATGGCAATATTTTATGGTGTAATACTGTATAAAATTGAACAGGTAACATTGGGGGCAGCAGCATGGCATAGTATTGGGTGTAGCAGCAGGCACAGTGCCGGGTAAAGCAGGATGAAGAGATTGTGTTTCTAGAGAAAGTGAAAAAAAAAGAGTCAAAGATGTCCTAATGAATAACTTGAGAGGCGCATTACGGCTTGGAGAAGTCATCATGGAGTCCAAAAGTGGACTACTACAATCAGAGAAGATGTCAACTATGAGTCAATGTATTTAATTTGTTATTTATGGTGGTTGTAACTTTGCCAGATCATTATGGTATTCACTTGTTTGTGGTAATAATGTGGTACCATATTTGTTTGCGAAACAACAACTCCCAGCATAATTTTACCACTGTCCAGACCATACTGGAAGCTGTAATTTCATATGGTGCAGACAACAAGTTCTATATAGGAGGGGTTACCCTGACTCGGTGATTGATTTAGGGGGGGGGGGGGCTTTCATAAAATGTACTATGGAATCCAGTATTTTCTAGTTACTATGCAGGCAGTCACTATTTTAATGGGAAGTGTACAGATGTGTCCACTCTTACCTTTGCTTGAATTTGGTTAACCATTCTATAAAACAAATTCAATAAAATATCGCGACATGCTAGCAAAATCCTTGTCAGGTTGCAAAACACATCACGACCACTGGTTAACATATGTAGCATAGATATCTCGGGACAGAGTATTGCAAAAGCATATTTGTTTTTTCAAAGCTGGTGATCTCGCGCCATGTTTTAGGATATGTTGGGATATGAGGAAATGTAAGAAAGGACTCATCTGCATAAGCTTCTCACCTGCGGGACCCCTGCCTCTCAGAAAAATGCAAAGGCTTTCCACTAGTGTGGAAAATAGATGCAGAGTTCATGTCCATACATCCACAGGAGCATTAATATGGGGGGGGGGGGGGGCAATAGAACAAGGCCACTACATCCGAAAGGGGGTTTATGAGGTTGAGATCACGGCTCTGCAAATATATTCTAGAAGGAGACTCATTTTTGCTCGGAAAGGCACATTCAAACCATTGATTTAATCTCCATTCTTTTTTTATAATATTTGGTAGGAATAAGTAAATATCTTTTGATACAAAAAAATTATCATGAAAGTAGAAATATATTTTAATTGGAAATAAAAAGGAAAATACATTTTTCAACACTAAAAAACTGTAGTAGAAAATGTAAAAAACACAAGTGCGGACTCAAATATGTAAGCATCGGTTCTGGGTCTAAGGGGGGATTCACACGAGCGTGATTTGGCAGCGTGTAGACCGCGTGGTTTTCGCGCGGCACGCAATGCCCTATAGAAGTCTATGGGGCAGTACACACAGTCCGTGTATTTTGTGCAGCGTTTGTTCGCTGCGCAAAATACGCGACAGGTTTAATAACTCTGCGTATTTCACGCATCACGCACCCATTGAAGTCAATGGGTGCGTGAAAACCACGCATGTCGCACGGAAGCACTTCCGTGCGAACTGCGTGTTTGCGCAACAGCTGTCAAAAGGATGAATGGAAACAGAAAAGCACCACGTGCTTTTCTGTTTCCAAGCATCCAAACGGAGTGTCTTTGCGAGGAGCGAACCCCGACAACCGAAGCTAACTTCACCGGGTTCGGCCAAACTCGTTTTGGCCGAACCCGGCAAAAAAATTTCCGGTCCGCGACGTCGGGAGAGATTCACTGTGCATGGTGCTGAAAGAGTTAAACTGTTTCAGCACCATGGACAGTGACTTGCGATCCCAAAATACATGCACCTGTAAAAAAAAACGAAGTTCTAACTTACCGATTACTCTTGTCTCCTTCCTGCAGTCCGACCTCCCGGGATGACACTTCAGTTCAAGTGACAGCTCCAGCCAATCACAGGCCAAGCACAGGCTGCAGCCAATCACAGGCTGCAGCGGTCACTTGGACTGCCGCGTCATCCAGGGAGGTGGGGCCCGATGTCAAGAGAGGCGCGTCACCAAGGACGCGTCACCAAGGACGCGTCACCAAGGCAACGGCCGGGAAGTTCTCGGTAAGTAGGAACTTTATCTTTTTTTTTACAGGTTTTTCGCTGTTGTGTTCGGCATTCACTCTCGAGGGTGCTGAAAGATTTAGCTCTTTCAGCACCTTGGACAGTGACGGGCGTCGACAAGCCTCATCTCTATGATGCCGGCTGCGCGAAAATCACGCAGCCGCGCATCAGACACGCATGACACACGCAGCTGTCAAATGGTTTTTGCGCTCGCAAAACGCTGCGTTGTTTGCGCGCGCAAAAACGCAACGCTCGTGTGAATCTGCCCTAAGACTCCAGTAATCTAATGTATGTTGAAAGCAGTGAAGTGGGTTTATTTGTGGGCATTTTTGGCCTGCATTCCGGTTTGTTTTTTATCCGCAGCATGTCAATTTCTCCTGTGGAAAGTTTGTGTATTTATTGCAAAATTTCCTCATTTAAATGCAATGCATGTGATGAAATGAAAATGCACACTGAAATAATCAGCTAAATATGCCGTTAAAGACAGACGATTTGATGTTATTTATCCACTGCGGATTTCCTGTGGTTTTCTGCAGATTTGCTGCGCAATATTTCCACAACAAATCCGTTACATGTGATCTTATCCAAAAGGTATATTCCCATTTGACCATAATATAATGTAAAATGCTTATAGACTATATAGGTAAATCCTGGCTCAAATGACCACAATGAATGTTATTAACAATGAGTATTTTTCAGGCTGGAGCAGGCAAAAAGTCAGGTGAAATCCAAACACCTAGAAATAAAACAAAAGTAAATCAAGTTTTCCACCGCTCGAACAGCACTAAGGAACAAAGTCCAACCTGTAGTCTTAGGGCAAAGCCCCACGTGGCGGAATTGCTCTTGAATTCCGCTGCGGACACTCCGCAGCATTAATCCGCAGCGGAGCCGTTTCTCCATTGCCTTCCACTTCTTTTTAGTAGGCTTCGTTTAGACGAGGCTGAAAATTCTGCTGCGGAGCATAGGCTGCGGTGCAGAATTTGGTGTCTGCAGCATACAATGGATGTTGCGGACCAGTGGCGGACTGGTTGCGGACTCATTGCGGAAGTTCTCCATTGACTTCAATGGAGATTCTAAATTCCGCAATGAAGTCCGCAGATGTCATGCACATGTTATGTGTGCTGCGGATGCGTCTTGCTTTTTTGACATGACATTTCTTCATTCTGTCTGGACCTATGTATTTCTAGGTCTACAGCCAGACTGAGGAAGTCAATGGGGCTCCCGTAATTACGGGAGCGTTGCTAGGAGACGTCAGTAAATAGTCACTGTCCAGGGTGCTGAAAGAGTTAAGCGAGCGGCAGTAACTGTTTCTGCACCCTGGACAGGGACTACCGATCCCAATATACAGCAACCTGTAAATAAAATAGAAGTTCATACTTACCGAGAACTCCCTGCTTCTGTCTCCAGTCCGGCTTCCCAGGATGACGTTTCAGTCTAAGTGAAGGCTGCAGCCAATCACAGGCTGCAGCGGTCACATGGACTGCCGCGTCATCCAGGGAGGTCGAGCTGGATGCCGAAAGAGGGACGCGTCACCAAGACAACGGCCGGTAAGTATGAAATTTGTTTACTTACACTAGGGAAAGTGCTGGCCCTTCTCTCTATCCTGCACTGATAGAGAGAAGGGAAGCACTTTTACCGCAGTCCGCAGCAGCTAATCCGCATCAATTTACTGCACATTTTGGGCAGATCCGCCGCAGAATCTGCAACGCAGATTCTGTGCGGCATTGATGCGGACAGCTGCGGAGGAAAACCGCCACGTGGGGCCATGCCCTTATAGACGGTTCTGCTCAGTCCACAAGCAATAGACAATCCACAATCCAGAGAAGGTGTATGCAGTTGTTATGATCCTTGTAGTCCCACGAAGCTCTGCACCGTGTTCCGATGCTCAGGGTCCAAGCAGGATAAATCCTCTGACTCCAATAAAGAAAAGGAGAAATAGTGCAACACCCTCTGTTTTTTTTTTTTTTGCAATACACAAGATTTTTTCCATACTTACAGGAAAATAGAAGAATAAAAACATTGGTGATTCAAATAAAATCAATAGAAGCACGTCAAACAAACGCGCCCGACCCTGGGTTTCGCCCTCCCGGCTTCATCTGGGACGCGCGTCGGGTTCCGGCGTCTCTCCTATGCAGGAACATGTATTTAGGTATGTACTCCATTTTGTAGGGCATCTGTTGTATGCTCCCCAGGCATGTGTTTAGTATTGACTTTATGCCTCACTGGTCATTGCCTATGCCTTGTCTCCTATTTCCATACATGTGCACCTCGGTGCCTCCTTGTTATTTGCATTAGCATTATATATTGCCATTGATAGCATCATATTTTGACATGATATGTGCCAGGCATAGTCAGCGTCCTCCTATTTTTTCCTATATCCACATGCCTGTATACTTCCATTTATGCATGTACATGCCTTGACTTTACCATATTTTGTCCTGCATAGGCTGACGCCATGTTTTTCACATTGTGTGACTCATCTTTTAAATGTTTTGTATTTATCCCCTTAATAAAGCGACTTTTTTTTTTATGACAAATGATATAGATTTTTTGTGCGAGAATTGTTCTTTTTGTTTGTAGGTTTATCTATATGTTTCTGGCCAATGCACCAAGTTACGCTTGGTTTACATGTTTGGCTGTCTCTATTTATATATACATGTGAACTCTTCTTTCTATTCATTACCGTTCTGATATACTTTGCATTTGTGCATCTTGAGACAATCTTTTAGCTCCCTATGTGTACAGATTGGTTGTGTTAGCACAGTACAGTAGCAGCAAAGTTAATGAGATTTAACAAATCTCACCCAGACCCTGCGAAACATTTTCCATGCAGATATTGGCCTATGGTGTGGATTTTTTAAACTGCAGCATGACAATTTGTGATGCGGAGTGGTTGCACAATTGTTGCAGTTTTTCCTCATTGAGTTTAATAAAAAAGGGAAAATCTGCAACAAATGGCAAAAGTTGTGTATTCTGCAGCAAAAATCGCAACTAGAAGAACATATTGTCCCATGTGAACATAATGTCACATGGGACCAGATGTCATCCCTGCAGACCTGCTCAACAAAGTTTAGCCGAGAAGTAGGAACTCTTCGATAAGGCAGCAACAGGGGAGGTGAGTATAGTCTTTGTTTTTAATCACCCCTGCTCTCCTATTCTTCTATGCAGTGGCAAACCCAGCCAAACATCTGCACCAAATAGTACAAGATTTGGTGTGGACTTTCATCCAGAATTCCCTGCCATATCTGGACTGGATGTGCTACAAATTTTTTCACAGCAATTCAACGCATGTAAACATAACCTAAGGGCATGTTCAGACATTATGGAAATTTACAGATGCAGATTTTGCTGCAAATTCTCGGCATTTACGCAACGAATCTGCTTCAAAATTTGCCTATTTTGCAATCTGTTCAGGCTTGTCCGCAGTGAAAATCCGCTGCTTCTCCGCAACAGACTGTGCATGCTGCAGAATGTAAAATCTGCACCACAAGCTAGTTTTTGCAATGTTTTTTTGCCTCACCGTGGATCAACAAGAGTAAAAAGAGATTACTTTTTTTTATTACACGCTACATCAACCTCCACTCCCCTGGTTCAACTTGATGGATATATGTTTATTTTAAGTCATGCTAACTATGTAACTATAAGATATATTTTCTCATAAGGAAACCAAAGGACCTTTTTACACAGATCGATGATCAGCCATGCGAATGCTCGTTCCTGATCATTGCCCCATGTAAACATGTCAGCGATCAGCTAACAAACGAGCAAATGCTCAATTGTCAGCTAATCGCATCTTTTATACGGGTAAAAAAAAATATTATTAGTCTGCAGCACATCTCCACGTGTAAACAAGGGATGTGCTTGACATGTCTATTTTAGTAAATATTTGTATTCCCCATGAAGTGACAGGTCTGGCACATATTTTCTGTGTTGTGCTGTTCCTCTGTTATTCCTCCTAGAAATGTATGTATAAATTGACAGCTGGGTGTTACCATTCCCCTTATCTAATAGGGGCGTCCCTATGCAGTCTCACTATGTCAGCACTGATTGGATAGTGTCTGTCTGTGTAGGGACAAACCCCCAACTGGTAACACCTGGTTATTCATATATTTCTAGAAAGAATAACAGAGGACCAGCACGACATAGAGTTCTAAGAATTGATATTTCACTAAAATAGACATATCAGGAGAGGTAACAGGTCCTCTATATTACAACTCCATGTCTAATCGTAAAAAATTTAATTCTACAGATTTTTGTCATTTTAAGAAATGTCAATTTGCCTTTATAAAATACTTGCGTAAATTAAAAAATGCTTTTAAGATGTGACCACGGTTCCAGATCCATTCACAACTGTGCACCTATCTCTCTACGTCACAAGACATTGCTCCAGGTTCCTAAGAACTACAGTATTTATCTGTGACCTTCAGCAACACAAATTATCTCCATGCATATTATAAATCAAAGTTAGAGTATCTCAGACACATGAACTGATCCTTACTGCAGAGTATAGTTTAAAAGTAATGACCAATTTAAATGAAAAGTGGAAAGTGACACCATCAGGATAAAACAGACAACATGTAAAGTCTACTCTCAAAATCCAGTTCCTGAAACAATTTCACTTTCCAGATAACAAGTACAACATTCCCCTATGTGTTAGATTTTCTTCGCCACTCTCAGCTCTGCCTGCCTGTGATGTACTGTAAATGTCATTATATATGGATGACTACCTGCCGCTGATTTATGCAATACTTCTCTCTATGACAGCAGAAGAAATACTATGACAATTAAAACTAGACCTGAAGAGAGCCATAATTATGCAGACAGTTGACCTGCTGTATTTTCAGGATTATTTATTTACCCTGAAGAATAGTTCAAGAGAATTATGCATTATTTAAGAGTCACTGTGTGTATGGGGGTTGTAGACTTTGAATCTGCAGGGCAACCACTGAATTCTTTGTAACCTCTTTCATCTTCACGCTGTTTTAAGTTTATTAACCTAAAGCTAGGTTCAACTGTGATTCTGATATTTGAAGCAAGATGCTCTATACAATATTAGTTAACACATATTCTATTTACATGCTAAATGCAATTGCTAAATTATATATTTAATTTCTTGCAATATTTATCACCCCATCTACCTTTTCTACCTGTTCTTAAAAAAACAATTTGGAGCAATATTTATAGATTTTTCACTTATTTCCAAATGGATAATTGACTACACATGCACTGTTTCATCCATCTTAAAATATGTGAAAAGGCATAAAACCTTAGATCTATTGCCCCTCTTAGTGTCCAATGCTTTCCAATGTTTATTTCAATTATTATTTTTCCTTTTTAATGGATACCATGGTGGTATGTAGAGAGCAATGTATTAATACATAATATGAACAAAGCATGTCTGGTTTTAATAAAAATCAAAATATGACTATGACCAAATTTGTACTAAGATTCAACAATTACTCAAAGCGAACCTAAGCTTTCAGGTGACTTTTCAGAATAAGCTGCCATGTGTGTGTACATGAGGAATAACACTATTTTTGGTCATTATATGACTTGTATATGGCATTTTTTTTTTTTGAAATTTTCCCCTCAGCATGCTCTATCTCTAATTTTCCGTTTTTCCTGAGCTATTAGGTGGAGCCTAACTGTTGTCATGTCTTCTATACACTGTACGCATATAAGAGGAGAATCCTACTCTCCTATCTCTATATATCACACATATAGAAACAGCAACAGCATGGAGGAGTTTATACAACAGTACTGAGCAGTGTATATGAGAATTCAGCAATGGGGGAGATAGAACACTTACTAGAAGCAGCGTCTCTGTGTGTCTCTCTCTCTCTCTGTCTCTCTCTTACTCTGCTCCTGCTCGCTCCCCTCTCTATAGAATTTTAAGGACAGCTGTAACCTGATCCTTCAGTGAGCTAATGTTCCGTCTCTTCTTGAGGAGACAGATTTAGCAGTTTATTCAGAGTGAGTAAACAGGGATGAGGTGGGGCCAGAGGGGGGAGAAAAGAAGCCTGATAAGTGGAGAAAGGCATTTTTCTCTAATATGATTTATTTCAAAGTTTCTTATATTCGCTTGTACCATTAATTTATGCAAAGTTTGATGAGAAGAAGAAGAAGAAGAAGAAGAAGAAGAAGAAGGAGAAGGAGAAGACGAATCTGGAAAAGTTCTTATTGGGCACCCCCCCCCCCGCAAACTCCTCATGGCCGACGGTCCGCAGGTTTCAGCTGCATGGCTGGGTCTCCTAAGTGACCCAACAATGCAGCACTAGCAGCCGGGGCGTCACTAAGGCTGGGTTCACACACCTTATTTACGGACGTAATTCGGGCGTTTTAGCATTGAATTACGTCCGAAAATGCGGCTCAAAAGCGTTGGCAAACATCTGCCCATTCATTTGAATGGGTCTTACGATGTTCTGTGCCGACGGTCATTTTTTTTAGGCGCCGCTGTCAAAAGGCGGCGCGTAAAAAAGACGCCCGCGTCAAAGAAGTGCCTGTCACTTCTTCAGACGTAAATGGAGCCGTTTTCCATGGACTCCATGGAAAAACAGCTCCAATTACGTCCGTAATGGACGCAGCGAAAGACGCCTGCATATGCCCTTACGGCTGAAATTACGGTGCTGTTTTCTCCTGAAAACAGCCCCGTAATTTCAGCCGTAATGGACGCTGCCGTGTGAACATACCCTCAGGGCTTAAAATGTCAGGGGAAATAGCCCCAATCCATATGTGTCCGCCCAAAAAAAAATGTGTGTATAGGAGACAGCATAGCATATCTATAGCACTACGACCCTATAAACTATGGATATGATTAGATACATTGGCTCAGCAGACAGTATCACACATGATAGGATTAGATACAGTGGCTGAGCTGACAGTATCACACATGATAGGATTAGATACAGTGGCTGAGCAGACAGTATCACACATGATAGGATTAGATGCAGTGGCCCAGCAGACAGTATCACACATGATAGGATTAGATACAATAACTCAGCAGACAGTATCACACATGATAGGATTAGATACAGTGGCTCAGCAGACAGTACCACACATGATAGGATTAGATACAGTGGCTCAGAAGGCAGTATCACACATGATAGGATTAGATACAGTGGCTCAGCAGAGAGTATCACACATGATAGGATTAGATACAGTGGCTGAGCAGACAGTATCACACATGATAGGATTAGATACAGTGGCTCAGCAGACAGTATCACACATGAGCGGATTAGATACAGTGGCTCAGCAGACTGTATCACACATGATAGGATTAGATACAGGACTCAGCTCGCTGACATTGCGGCTCCAGCGCTGGGCCCAGGAAAGGTAAGAATAATAATTTTGCTTCTTTATGTGTTACTGAATATTTTTGTGTGTTTGTGTTTTTTTACAAGTTCGGTTGTTGGACTTCGGATGCGAGGACTTCAATGACGGCGTTTTTTTTATTCTCAATAAAATGGTTAATGAGGGTTGTTTTTTTATTTCAATAAAATATTTTTTCTATGTGCTTGTATCTTTTTAAACTTTATTATCACCGCCTTAGTAATGGCCGCTGGCTGATTGACAACCTCCATTACTAAGGCGGGCCTTAATGTTAGCAAGCAGAGAGGCTAACACTAACCCCCATTATTACCCCGGTACCCACTGCCACCAGGGGTACTGGGAAGAGCCGGGTACGAACCAGTACCCGTCAATCTGTAGTGACGGGCAGGCACCGGGGTGGCCGCAGGCTGGTAGTACTAGGCTGGGGAAGGCCAAAAATAGTGGCACCTACCACCCTGGTAATGCTGCCTGCTGCAGCTGTGTTGTATCTGGCTGGTTATGAAAATTGGGGGGGGGACCCCACATCGTTCTTTCCAATTATTTTTTTATTTTTTATTTTAAATGACGTGGGGTCCCCCCCATTTTTCATAACCAGCCAGATACAATAAAGCAGCAGCAGCCTAGCATTACCAGGGTGGGAAGGGCCACTGTATCTGGCCTTTCCCTTCCTGATACTACCAGCCTGCAGCCGCCCCAGTGGCCGATCATCACTACAGATGGTCAAGTACTGGATGGTACCCGTCTCCTCCCAGCACCCCTGGTGGCGGTGGGTACCGGGGTAATATAGGGGGTTAGTGTTAGCCTCTGCACCGGCTAACACTAAGCCCCGCCTTAGCAATGGATACTGTCAATCAGCCGACAGCCATTACTAAGGCGGTAGTAATATAGTTTAAAAAAATCCAAAGACATAGAAAAAATATTTTATTGAAATAAAAAAAAACCCCACCCAACCCTCATTAACCATTTTATTGATAATAAAAAAAAAGCCGTCATCGAAGTAGTCCTGGAATCCACCGTAGTCCAACGACCGAACCTGTAAGAAAACACACAAAAAAAACTATTAGTAACACATGTGTTAGGCTTAGATACTGGGCCCATGTGTGATACTGTCTGTGGGACCCTGTATCTATGCCTACCACATGGTAGGCTTAGATACAGGGTCCAGCAGACAGTAATCTTATACAGTATAAGATTACTGTGTGCTGGACCCTGTATCTAAACCTACAGTGTGGTAGGCTTATATACAGGGCCCATCAGACAGGATCACACATGGACCATGTATCTAAGCCTACCACGTGATTGGCTTATATACAGGGCCCAGCAGACAGGGTCACGCATGGGCCATGTATCTAAGCCTACCATGTGATTGGCTTAGATACAGGGCCCAGCAGACAGGATCACACAATCTGTGATCCTGTCTAATGGGCCCTCTAAGCCTGCTACATCGTAGGCTTAGGGGTTGTGCAGTCCCTAAACATTGATGGCCTATCCACAGGATTCCCGGGACCCGCCAATCAGCTGTTTGAAGGGGCCGCAGCACTCGTACGAGAGCTGCTTCCCCTTCATTTCACTACTCGATCACACTGTGAATCGCCGACACCGATTCACAGTGTGACCGGAATGAAGTGAATGGAATGAAGGGGAGCAGCTCTCGTACGAGTGCTGCCGCCCCTTCAAAACAGCTGATTGGCGGGTCCCGGGAGTCGGACCCCGCCAGTCAGGGCTAATCTTACCTTCCTCTTCAGCCGCGGCGGTAGTTCTGTCGTCTCGATGCTGTGCGCGGCGCATAGCGCTGTGACGTCATGAGCTGCGCACAGCGCTTGACGTCAGGACCTCCGCTGCGATCCGGAACCAGGAAGGTAAGTACGGTCTGTTACTATAGTAACAGGGGCCCGCAGCCCGAGTTACTATAGTAACTTTTTATTGATGTGGTGCGGGGGGGGGGGGCTGTGGGCCCCCCTGGCTTCGGGGCCCGGTCACAATTGCGACCGCTGCGACCCCTATAGCTACGTCAGTGATTGTGGTACTTTTGGTCTTTTTGACTTTTCATTTTTTGTCTTACCTTTTGTTTAAAATAAAGACTAAGTACCCCAAAATAGCTTTAATTTCCTGTATTAAATTCATGTAATTAGTGCATGTTTTCTTTATCTGTTAAGCATGAGTGGTTACAAAAATTAAGTATTTTATGATCCAATTAAAATACAGAAGATACACATCACTCACACAATTTGGCTTCTATACATTATTTTAGCAGCAATATACTTTTTTTGATTTTGCAGAGGTGGAACATCTAATATCACATACAATTGATGCGACTGCTGTACACTTCTGTAGCAAAGGAGCTGTTGGGTCCTTTAGGTACCAGGGTTCAAGTGCAACTACAACCTCTGCCCTTCTATAGTTACACCCCGATTTTCGGCTGAAGTATCTTACAGAAGCAGGAGGAGGCAGGGAGTTAAAAAGTAAATTAACATCTCCAAATAGGTATACAAAATAGGCTGTGGTTTAGATGTCTAGGGAAAAAGTACTTATATTTCTCCCTCGCCTAAGTACGCAAACCAAATGCTTTCCAGTAAAACCGCATCCCATAAACATCTGGGTGAAATAAATGAAGACAGTGTACATTTATACTGCTGCTGGAAAGCATGTAAATATTGCAGTGGGTTAGACGGGCAGCTAGCGCTGTAAAAGTTTTTTTCAGGCAATATGTAATAGTATTTAAGATGTGAATAATCTAGTGTTAAAGCCTGCAGCAAAGCTCTGCCATAAGAGGTGGAGGTGATAGATAGTCTAGGATATTATTCTGTTTCGACACTATTCCCACCAAACACATCCATACTGCTGCCTAGAAATTGGCGCATTAGGAGTCTATTCTGGTATTTGCTGTTCTGCCACTTGGCCATAGATCTGTATTAATGTCCAATAAGTTAGTTTAGCTGTGATGTCTGCGGAAATTATGCTTTGCCTTACTGAACAATCATTGCATTTGCTGGCATGCCTGCTCGCAGTTCATCATATGATTGGAAGTGTACAAGCAGTCCTCTGTGGCTAATGCAATATAACAGCCCAGCATCTCAGTTTCATTCCATAACACATTTCTCTGTCCTGCCTGCAGCAGTACTTAAATATTTTATTCAGAGTACTACCTATTCTTCCCAAATGCATGCAAATACTTTTTTGCAATATTTGAACTTATCATCCATGTAGCAAGCATCTGCATGTTGTCTATAGTTGTTAATTTGGAAAATACAGTTTGTATTCCTAACCTGCATATACAGTAGCAAAATCCGCGAGAGTAACCAGACATAACGTAAAGAAACATCTTAACCTACATAAGACAGCCGATTATGGTATTGCACTTACATTAAGTAATATTGTTCAGGTAGGGAAATGCAAAACACTTGGAAGGAAGTAGAGTTCTTCAAATCTGTGATCTCTCTTCATGTAGTCAGTACTGACATAAAAAAATGGACTAAATAAAATGGAGATCTTGCAAACGAAGATCATGCACAACATCATGGTTGATGGTTGAACTTGATGGACATGTGTCTTTTTTCAGCCGTACTAACTATGTAACTATGTAACTATGTGAAGGGTTAAAAAGAGAAAAATCATGATGCAACAATTTGTGCTTACCAAATGAACTGGTAAAGCGAAGACTTAATCGACCAATGTAGCAGTCGTCAGAACATCATAAATTTAGTCCACTGCATCTGTGAACAAATAAGGAACAGAAATAAATCAATTACAGGTTTTTTTGTTTGACTCCGTTACAGGTGTTAAGTGGGTTAATTATTATTATATTATCCAATGTGTATGGTGAAAGTGATGGCTTTCCCATGGTTTTCTTAAAATATGACAGACATTACGTTTGCAGATCTTGTAGGGCAAGCCACAATCTGGCTAGAGATCATAATCTGGTGCATGGTTCAAGTGGGAAGGATAGGGTTAATTGACAGTTGGTAGTCTAATATACTTGCCAACAATCCAGATTTTGGCTGGAAAATCCCGCAAACCAGACCACAAAAGGGGTGTGTTTTATGCAAATTTGCATGACAAGTGGGCATTTCCAAATGTTTTGGGGTGTTCCAGTTAGAAATGGGCGTACTTAAGTATTGATTTGGGGGATTTGGGGGATTTACATTTTGGTAATTATGCTCTAATGGAGACTGGGAGACTGTGTGGAGGGGGCAGCAGTGTAAGACAGTGATGACTACGTGTCATCTGAACAGTCTGTGCAGTCTCACAGAAGAGAAACAGCAGAAACCTCACCTGATAGGTGGAGGAAGGATTTCAGTGTGAAGAAGATTTTATTAGTGTAAGCAGCTAGAAGTTCGTGTGACAAAAAGACTGAATGAACCAGACTTGCGGCCATTTTGAGCTAGTAGTGGACAAGAAGTTTGAACCGCTTCCCAGCATAAAGGAGAGCCCAACTAACTTTCAATAGATTATGACAGATTAGCGTCCTGGTATTAGAATCTGTCCTAGCTTAGTGTGAGAGGTGGTGCTATCAGTAAATGCTATGCTTTCTGTTCTTTTTCATACACAGGTGCCAAAAATTGTACATTATTGTATGTGAAGTTTAACAACCTGAGTTGAATGCAATAAATATCATAAAAAGTAAAGCAGCTGGGAGTTGTTTATCCAGGTTACACATGACAGTCTGCAAATCAAATATCAAAAGTGATCACGTTGTAAAAAGGATAAAGGAGAGCAAGAGAGGGTTCAAAGGCTGGCAACTAGAATATTAAAGAAGCACCTTATTTTTTTTCTTTCTATCATTAAATACATATTCCTCTAATATATACACTCAGCGAGTATTACCTTATGTAGTTATTCCTTTCTATCTGAATTTTTCTCTTCAGTTAAGTCATGTTACCTCACTCTGACCTGATAAAATCTACAGCAGTTAATGTAGATAAGAATCAGCCTCTTCACTTCCTGATTTATGGACTGTACCAAACAGGTTCTCTAGAGAGGGGATACAGAAACTTATGTTACTAACTGTCCCACAGTTCTAATTCAGGAGGCTGAGCTGCGACCTCCTTCATTATAACTATATGATAGATATGTGTCTGCTCATCAGTAGTTAATAACAATTGTTTCTGTATCCCCTCTGTGGAGAACCTGTTTGGTACAGTCCATAAATCAAAAAGTGAAGAGGCTGACTCGTATCTACATCAACTGCTGTAGATTTTATCAGGTCAGAGTGAGGTAACATGACTTAACTGAAGAGAATAATTCAGATAGAATGGAATAACTACATAAGGTAATACTCACTGAGTATATCTATAAGGGGGATAGGTACTTAGTCATAGAAAAAAAAACAGATTGCTTCTTTAAATTAGATGGGAGGTCTTTCTTACAATGAGGGGTTAAAAAAATTGTTCAGCTAAGAAAAAAGATGCATTAGAGGTTACAAAGTTACATAGTTATTACGGTTGAGAAAAAGACACAGGTTCATCAAGTCCAACCTATAATCCTACCGTGTTAATCAAGAGGAAAACAAAAGCCCCCTTTGGGGCTGATGCCAATTGCCATATATTAGGGTAAAAAATTATTTTCCGACTTTAATTATGGCAATTAGAATAAATGGATCAATACCCATCTTAAGTAATCTAGTAAACGTAACTTGTAATATTATATTTTTTCAAGAAAAGCGTCTAGGCCCCTCTTGAAATTGTTTGATGAATCAACCACCACATCTTGTGGCAATGAGTTCCATAGTCTAACTGCTCTTATAGTAAAGAATTCCCGTCTCTAGTATGATGATGAAACCTTCTAACTTCTAGATGTAGAATATGTCCGCCTTATCATGGTAACAAGTTAGATCTCTCCTAAGCTTAAAACGCCATGTTTGATAACCTGACATTTTACTGCAATCCATTCATTTTCTTTTCTACATCCACGCAAGTTCAGCCATTTCCTTCCTACACACAGGTGCCAAGAATTGTACACAATATTCCATGTGTGGACTAGTGACTTGTATAAATGCAAAACTATGTTCTTGTCCTGAACAACTATGCCTCTTTTTGATGCAGCCCATGATTTTATTTGCCTTGGCAGCAGCTGCCTGGCCCTGGTTGCTAAAGTGAAGTTTACTGTCCTCCAATATGCAAAAGTCTTTTTTAGTAGCAGTTACACCCAGTGTTTTACTATTTTATACATAATTGTAGAATTTGTTACTTTAGCCCAAGTACATAACCTTAAATTTATTCACATTAAACGTAATTTGCCATTTCTCCGTGCAAGCCTCCAGCTTCCCTAAATCCCTCTGTAATAATATATAATTCTCCTATGTGTTGATTACTTTACAGAGATTAGTATCATCTGAAAATACTGGGATTATACTCTATAAGGCTTCTACAAGTTTATTAATAAACATGTACAAAAGAAAAGGGAGCAAGCTTATAGTCTCCGGGCTCACTTTTTTTTTTAACCCTTTTTTGAATACTGGCCTCAATAATTTCTAAGCACCAGTGTTGTGAAATAGATCCTGTCATTATAGATTCCTGAAATATTAGAAACAATGGTCTGTCTATCACGGTACTTAATCCTGCACAACTCAGGCAGGGGTGAACCTAGCCCCTCTGCTGCCTGAGGCGAACTATAAAAAGGAGCCCCCCCCCCCCCCAAATCTATCGGAGTTTTCTCATTACTGGCTTTACACATCAAACACGCAATATATACATTTTTTTAAAATAGGAAAACATTTGTTGTTTATTTGTAAAGTGCTATTTAATGTATAGAAAAGATTTAAAGAACTCTTTTTACTATAAGGGTATATGCACACACACTAATTACGTCCGTAATTGACGGAGGTATTTCGGCCGCAAGTCCCGGACCGAACACAGTGCAGGGAGCCGGGCTCCTGGCATCATACTTATGTACGACGCTAGGAGTCCCTGCCTCGCTGCAGGACAACTGTCCCGTACTGTAATCATGTCCGCGTCCGTGCACTGTGTTCGGTCCGGTACTTGCGGCCGAAATACGTCCGTCAATTACGGACGTAATTAGTGTGTGTGCACATACCCTATTACTTTAGTATCATAGATCAGCAACGCAGCATTAACACTGAAAATGGTTTAACATCTTCTATGCCCCCTTTTTATTACCTAATTGACTTATGATTTTTAACCGAGTTCAGTGGCCTGGCGTGGTCGGCATGATGCAGTGACGTCATCGTGCCGGGAAGTTGACGTCATCAGCGTGCTCCCGATCTCTTGTAGGCCTCAGGCCTAAACCAGGCTGTGGCCTACAAGAGCAAACGGCGGATCAGGGGTTTCTATTGTGGCAAATTTTATTTTTTTTTACATTTTATACTGCTAACTTTTTTTGGGTAGGTTCCGCTGGACCGTTTGGACTACGTCATAGATTCATTGGACTACTTCAATGATCTACTTTTAAAAAAAAAAAAATTGTGAAAGAGGGTTGCATGGGGGAGTTTTGATTTCAATAAAAATTCTTATGTCTGTTTTTTTTTAATACTTTATTATGGCCTTAGTAATGGCAGCTGTCTGATTGACAGCGTTCAATTACTAAGGCTGGGGCTTAGCATTAGCCAGTAAAAAGGCTAATGCTAACCCCTATTATTACCCCGGTTCCCACTGCCGCCAGGGATACCGGGAAGAGTCGAGTACAATTCAGTACCTGGCCATCTGAAACGACGGTTAGGCTGCAGGCTGGTATTATCAGGCTGGGAAGGACAAAAAAAGTGGCCCTTCCCACCCTGGGGATGCTAGGCTGCAGCTGCTTTATTGTATCTGGCTGGTTATGAAAAATTGGGGAAACCCCTCGTCATTTTTTAAAAAAAAATTGAAAAAAAAATTACGTGAGATCCCCACCATTTTTCATAACCAGCCAGATACAATAAAGCAGCAGCAGTCGCCTAGCATCACCAGGGTGGGAAGGGCCATGGTTTTTGTCCCTTCCTAGCCTGGTAGTACCAGCCTGCGGCCACCCAAGTACCCTTCACTTCAGATGGTCGGGTACTGGATTGTACCCAGCTCTTCCCGCTACTCCTGGTGGCGGTGGGTACCGGGGTAATAATAGGGGTTAGTGATGGCCTTATTACTGGCTAACACTAAGCCCCTTCTTAGTAATGGACGCTCTCAATCAGACAGCAGCCATTACTAAGGCGGTAATGAAGTATTAAAAAACAGAGCCATAAAGAAATTTATTTTATTGAAATGACAACTCTTCCACACAATCCACTTTAACCATTTTATTAAAAAAAAAAAGAAAAAAGCTTACATCAGCGAAGTAGTCCAACGAATCTACGACGTAGTCCAAATGGTCCAGCGGAACCTGCAAAACAAAAATTAGCAGTATGAAAAATAAAAATAAAGATCGCTGCCCCCACAGACGTACAGACATATGAATAAATAGCTACCTTCGGGAACATATTAAAATAATTAGAAAAATTAGGCCCATAAAATAAAACATATCAAATAAAAAATAAAAAAATTAGAACACCTTTCTTTTAAAGAGAACCTTTCACCTCGTCATACATGTGCAGCTGAGTGCAGCATGTAATGGGGAGGGCCGCACAAACTCTGGGGCACTTTAAATTTTTTTCCTAGCCTCCTTCGTTATTTAGATATCAGTGCTGTAATATTTGGCGCCCGATATTTAAATAACCCCCTGAACTGTCAATGGGGAGGTAATTGGCAAGGGGGCGTGTAACATCGCTGTGACACTGTGCAATCACTACAGACAGTTTCAGAGCAAGAGCTGGACAGAGAGCGCGTGCGTGCGAGCGCGCAGATCCGCCACCACTGAGGAACAGAAGAAGAGTGTGAATTCTTCTTCTGTTTCATGGCATCGGAGCTGTGCGCGCACGCACGCTCTCACTCTTTAGCTCTCGGCAGACAAGGACGACAAGACTGATCTCTCACCTGAGATCACAGACTTGTACTTGCCTGCCGAGAGCTGAAGAGTGAGAGCGTGTGCACGCGCACATGCTCTCCTCTCTCCAGCTCTTGCTGTTGTCATTGTCCGTAGCTGATTGGACAGTGTCACAGCGTTTTTACACGCCCCCTTGCCAATTACCGCCCCATTGGCAGTTCATGGGGTTATTTAAATATCGGCGCCAAACATTACGGCACCGATATCTAAGTAAGGAAAGAGGGTAGGAAAAAAAAATGTAAAGTGCCCCAGAGTTTGTGCAGCCCTGACCATTACATGCTGCACTCAAATGCAAATCTGTGGGCAGGTGAAAGATTCTCTTTAAAGTGTAACAACTTTTTAAAAAACTTTTGACATGTCAGAAGTTTTGATCAGTGGGGTCCGAACACTGAGACCCCCCACTAGTCGCTAAAACAAAGCAGCAGAAGTGCTCGGGTGAGCGGTGTGCCGCTTCAATTCTGTTTGGCTTTCCTTGGAGCAGTGTACGGGCAGTGTACGGGCTCAATAGAAAGTCTAGGAGTCCGTACACCGCTCACTCGGCTGAAAGTCGATCATAAATGAAGCGGCATAGCGCTCACCCGAGCACTTCTGCTGCTTCGTTTTAGCGATCGGTGGGGGCCTCAGTGCTCGGTCCCCCACCGATAAAAACTTCGGACATGTCACTATGATATATAAAGATATCTATTACTGCGATTGGTGCAAGTTTTAATTACTTTTTATTGAAAATGATTTGTACTTTTTGAGATACAGCTGCTTTGTATCCTGTATACAGAGCAGCTGTATATAGCGCTGAAACCTGAATCCATTAGGTCGCCTATTACCAATCACATCTAAGTTATGAACTTAGATGTGATTGGTAACAGGTCGATCCTGCAGGACCCGCTGACCTGACGGATACAGGATACATTATATAATATATTTATTTTAATTAGCGGGGGCAGGTTTACGGGGAAGGATTAGGGCCTGTTCACATCAGCGTTGGCTTTCCGTTCCGGGGTTCCGTGGGAGGTTTCCGTCGGGTGAACCCCGCAACGGAAAGTCAAACTGAAACCACAGCTTCCGTTTCAGTCACCATTGAAATCAATGGTGACGGAAACATTGCTAATGGTTTCCGTTCGTCACCATTCTGGCAGGTTTCAGTTTTTGTGACGGAATCAATAGCGCAGTCGACTGCGCTAATGGTGACGGAAACGGAAGCTGTGGTTTCAGTTTAACTTTCCGTTGCGGGGTTACCTCCGACGGAACCCCAGAACGGAAAGCCAATGCTGATGTGAACAGGCCCTAAGGCTTCTTTCACACTAGTATTAATATACGTTTACCTCTCTTCCGTCAGAGGAAAAGAGGATCGATACGTTAAACGGAAAGCAACGGCTCCATTAGAATTACCATTGCTTTCAATGGTAATTCTTTTGTATCAGTTGCTTTCCGTTTGTGTCCGTTCGCTAAGTTTCCGTTTTTTTTTAAAGGAAACAAAAGTGCAGTCTGCAGAACTTTTATTTCCGTTCAAAAGAACGGAAACCTAGCGAACGGAGACAAACGGAAAGCAACCGATACAAAAGAATTACCATTGAAAGCAATAGTAATTCTAATGGAACCGTTGCTTTCCGTTTAACGTATCGATCCTCTCCCTCTGACGGAATAGAGGTAAACCTATATTAATGCTAGTGTGAACAAAGCCCAATACAAGATATTAATATAAAAAAAAAAAAAACCCGAGCTGGGATTTTAACCAGCAACCTTCATGTGTAAGGCAGACAAGCTAACCACTACACTATAGAAGCTGTCATAGTCAATGCCTGTGAAACTGTAGTAGTTGAGGGTTTACTATTAGTCTCTCCTGTCTCTGCTGCGTGTGGGTGGTGACTGGTCAGAGACTCACAGTCAGACTGGCTGCCGCAGCTGCTGCATGCAGTGTGCACTGTGAGTGACTGTGAGACTCACCAGTCACAGCTCTGATTGTAGCTTTCCCACGCTAATTAAGCACAGGAAAGCTACAAAGCCAGGAGTATACTGCAGGGGGGGGGGGGCGTTTTACTGACAGCAGAGGGCTCTATAGGGGGGGAATTATCCCCCCACCATAGAGCCCTGACTAGTTACTATACTGAAAGGTTAGGGGGGTCTGAGCATCTGACTGACTGCTCTAAAGGGGTGGGGGCAGAATCCCCCCCTATAGAGCTCTCTGCAGTAAGTCAGACGCTCAGACCCTCCCCCACCCACACTAATCGTTGCATTATAGTGATGTGAGGGCTCTATGGGGTGGATTATTCCAGCCCCATAGAGCCCTCTGCTGTCGGTAAAATGCCCAGACACCCCCTAGCAGTATACTCACATCACAGGTCCCGGTCCCAGCAAGGCAGGAACTTACCTCGTGCTTCTGGTGCTGCTCGTCGCTCCTCCTGCAGACTTGCTCCTCTCTGGCTGCATGTGCTGTGTGCAGCGTCAGAGAGGAGGAGGAGTGTTACAGACGTTCGGCACGTCTGCTATGTGCGTCTGCATGGCCCCTCCCCCCCGGTCCAGTCCGTCCCTTTGGGTAGGTAGTGCCGCCTGAGGCCGTCGGTTCACCTGGCCTCATGGCAGATGCGGCACTGAACTCAGGGTGGTGTTTGCCACCGGTACTTGCTTGGTAAAGTAGGTGACATTTAATGCAGAATTTTACTTTATCCCTAATCATTTCATCTGTCATAGGATTTTCCTGTGTAAATACAGTAGAAAAAAAATGAATTAAATAGTTTGACCTATTTCTCACCCTCCTCCACCATTACACCAAGTAGATTCTGAGAGAGCAAACACTTTCAGTCTTAAGTTTCTTATTATTTATATAGTTGAAAAATATTTTCTTGCTCAGTTTATATCAGGGTAGTTCAAGTCCCCCCTAATAATTACTTTATTATAATTTCCTACCTCATATATTTATCAATCACCAAAAAAAGAACAGTATTTTTTTTTTTTTTTAAACCACTGAAAAAGGCCATACTTACTCATACCAGGGCAGGTTATACACCAGTTCCCAGCAGGATGCAGACAAACCACAATGCTACATAGAGAAAAAACGCACAGGTGCAAAATACTGATGAACAACCACTCTATTCATGAGAGGGGGCTGCCTAGTATTATCATTGCACTCACATATGGCTTCTATAAGTGTGGCAATCACACGGTTACGTGTAGTGCACCATGCTGGCATACAGCCTATTAGTTACGTCCCCTAAGTGTACCACACCAAGCTTACTCATGTATGTATTTTTCCTATTAGATTTTCTTTTACTTCCATTCCAAAGCCCCTATCAGTATTTTAGTTTTGTTTCTCCCTCCCCAAATTTCCACCTAATTTTCACATAATAAATTCCTCATCCACCTGTACCTCTATTCTTCCATCCCTAACCCATGTATCTCAAACTCCTCTCTATGTTGTCAATTGCCCGCAGCGATATAGATCAAGAATTTGGGCTTCCAGATAAGCAATTCCCACACAACCTGCACAAAAGTATGCCACCCTCAAAAATTTGTACAAGGAACGCATACATGACATAGAATGTACACTGTGTTGCACTTATAAACTGGTGACAGAACCTCTTTAATTAAAAGTCACTGAGGGTATGTGCACACTGGCGTAGCTATAGGGGTCGCAGCGGTCGCAATTGCGACCGGGCCCCGAAGCCAGGGGGGCCCCACGGCCCCCCGCACCACATCAATAAAAAGTTACTATAGTAACTCGGGCCGCGGGCCCCTGTTACTATAGTAACATACTTTACTTACCATCCTGGTTCCGGATCGCAGCGGAGGTCCTGACGTGAAGCGCTGTGCGCAGCGCATGACGTCACAGCGCTATGCGCCGCGCACAGCATCGAGACGACAGAACTCCCGCCGCGGCCGAAGAGGAAGGTAAGGTTAGCCCTGACTGGCGGGGTCCGACTCCCGGGACCCGCCAATCAGCTGTTTTGAAGGGCCTGCAGCACTCGTACGAGAGCTGCTCCCCTTCATTCCTGTCACTTCATTCCGGTCACACTGTGAATCCGTGTCGGCGATTCACAGTGTGGGCGAGTAGTGAAATGAAGGGGAAGCAGCTCTCGTAGAGTGCTGCGGCCCCTTCAAAACAGCTGATTTGCGGGTCCCGGGAGACACATCAGCTATTGATGGCCTATCCTGAGGATAGGCCATCAATGTTTAGGGACTGCACAACCCCTAAGCCTACGATGTAGCAGGCTTAGGGGGGCCCATGAGACAGGATCACAGATTATGTGATCCTGTCTGCTGAGCCCTGTATCTAAGCCAATCACATGGTAGGCTTAGATACATGGCCCATGCGTGATCCTGTCTGCTGGGCCCTGTATCTAAGCCAATCACATGGTAGGCTTAGATACATGGCCCATGCGTGATCCTGTCTGCTGGGCCCTGTATCTAAGCCAATCACATGGTAGGCTTAGATACATGGCCCATGCGTGATCCTGTCTGCTGGGCCCTGTATCTAAGCCAATCACATGGTAGGCTTAGATACATGGCCCATGCGTGATCCTGTCTGCTGGGCCCTGTATCTAAGCCAATCACATGGTAGGCTTAGATACATGGCCCATGCGTGATCCTGTCTGCTGGGCCCTGTATCTAAGCCAATCACATGGTAGGCTTAGATACATGGCCCATGTGTGATCCTGTCTGATGGGCCCTGTATATAAGCCTACCACACTGTAGCAGGCTTAGGGGTGCCCATGAGACAGGATCACAGATTGTGTGATCCTGTCTGCTGGGCCCTGTATCTAAGCCAATCACATGGTAGGCTTAGATACATGGCCCATGCGTGATCCTGTCTGCTGGGCCCTGTATCTAAGCCAATCACATGGTAGGCTTAGATACATGGCCCATGCATGATCCTGTCTGCTGGGCCCTGTATCTAAGCCAATCACATGGTAGGCTTAGATACATGGCCCATGCGTGATCCTGTCTGCTGGGCCCTGTATCTAAGCCAATCACATGGTAGGCTTAGATACATGACCCATGCGTGATCCTGTCTGCTGGGCCCTGTATCTAAGCCAATCACATGGTAGGCTTAGATACATGGCCCATGTGTGATCCTGTCTGATGGGCCCTGTATATAAGCCTACCACACTGTAGGTTTAGATACAGGGCCCCAGCACACAGTAATCTTATACTGTATAAGATTACTGTCTGCTGGACCCTGTATCTAAGCCTACGTTGTGGTAGGCTTAGATACAGGGTCCCACAGACAGTATCACACATGGGCCCTGTATCTAAGCCTAACACATGTGCTACTAATCGTTTTTTGTGTGTTCTCTTACAGGTTCGGTCGTTGTACTACGTCGGATTCCAGGACTACTTCGATGACAGCTTTTTTTTTATTATCAATAAAATGGTTAATGAGGGCTGTGTGGGTTTTTTTTTTTTTTTTCAATAAAATATTTTTTCTATGTCTTTGTGTTTTTTTTTAAACTATATTATTACCACCTTAGTAATGGCCGCCGGCTGATTGACAGCATCCATTGCTAAGGCGGGGCTTAGTGTTAGCCGATGCAGAGGCTAACACTAACCCCCTTTATTACCCCGGTACCCACCGCCACCAGGGGTGCTGGGAAGAGCCGGGTACGATCCAGTACCTGACCATCTGTAGTGATGGTGGGCCACCGGGGTGGCCGCAGGCTGGTATTATCAGGAGTGGAAAGGCCAGATACAGTGGCCCTTCCTACCCTGGTGATGCTAGGCTGCTGCTGCTTTATTGTATCTGGCTGGTTATGAAAAATGGGGGGAACCCCACATCATTTAAAAAAATAAAAAATAATTGGAAAGAACGATGTGGGGTCCCCCCCAATTTTCATAACCAACCAGATACAACACAGCAGCAGCAGGCAGCATTACCAGGGTGGGAAGGGCCACTGTTTTTGGCCTTCCCCAGCCTAATACTACCAGCCTGCGGCCACCCCGGTGCCTGCCCGTCACTACAGATGGTCGGGTACTGGTTCGTACCCGGCTCTTCCCAGTACTCCTGGTGGCGGTGGGTACCGGGGTAATAATGGGAGTTAGTGTTGATCTCTGCACCGGCTTAAGCCTCGCCTTAGTAATGGAGGTTGTCTATAAGCCAGCGGCCATTACTAAGGCGGTGATAATAAAGTTTAAAAAGATACAAGCACATAGAAAAAATATTTTATTGAAATAAAAAAACACAACCCTCATTAACCATTTTATTGAGAATAAAAAAAACGCAGTCATTGAAGTCCTCGTATCCCAAGTCCAACAACCGAACCTGTAAAAAAACACAAACACACAAAAATAATCAGTAACACATAAAGAAGCAAAATTATTATTCTTACCTATCCTGGGTCCAGCACTGGAGACGCAATGTCAGCGAGCTGGGCCCTGTATCTAATCCAATCATGTGTGATACTGTCTGCTGGGCCTGTATCTAATCCAATCATGTGTGATACTGTCTGCTGAGCCCTATATCTAATCCTATCATGTGTGATACTGTCTGCTGAGCCACTGTATCTAATCCTATCATGTGTGGTACTGTCTGCTGAGCCACTGTATCTAATCCTATCATGTGTGATACTGTCTGCTGGGCCACTGTATCTAATCCTATCATGTGTGATACTGCCTTCTGAGCCACTGTATCTAATCCTATCATGTGTGATACTGTCTGCTGAGCCAATGTATCTAATCCTATCCATAGTTTGTAGGGTCGTAGTGCTATATATATGCTATGCTGTCTCATATACACACTTTTTTGGGCGGACACATATGTATTGGGGCTATTTCCCTGACATTTTAAGCCCTGAGGGTATGTTCACACGGCAGCGTCTGTTACGGCTGAAATTACGGTGCTGTTTTCAGTAGAAAACAGCACCGTAATTTCAGCCGTAATGGCATGTGCAGGCGTCTTTCGCTGCGTCCATTACGGACATAATTGGAGCGGTTTTTCTATGGAGTCCATGGAAAACGGCTCCATTTACGTCTGAAGAAGTGACAGGCACTTCTTTGACGCGGGCGTCTTTTTTATTTTTTATGCGCCGCCTCTTGACAGCGGCGCGTAAAAATAAATGACCGTCGGCACAGAACATCGTAAGACCCATTCAAATGAATGGGCAGATGTTTGCCAACGCTTTAGAGCCGCATTTTCGGACGTAATTCAATGCTAAAACGCCCGAATTACGTCCGTAAATAGTGTGTGTGAACCCAGCCTTAGTGACGCCCCCGGCTGCTAGTGCTGCATTGTTGGGTCACTTAGGAGACCCAGCGATGCAGCTGAAAGCTGCGGACCGTCGGCCATGAGAAGTCTGCGGGGGGGGGGGGCCAGTAAGAATTTTTGCATCGGGGCCCATGAGCCTTTAGCTACGCCCCTGTATGTGCACACACACTAATTACGTCCGTAATTGACGGACGTATTTCGGCCGCAAATACCGGACCGAACACAGTGCAGGGAGCCGGGCTCCTAGCATCATAGTTATGTACGATGCTAGGAGTCCCTGCCTCTCTGCAGGACAACTGTCCCGTACTGTAATCATGTTTTCAGTACGGGACAGTAGTTCCACGGAGAGGCAGGGACTCCTAGCATCGTACATAAGTATGATGCTAGGAGCCCGGCTCCCTGCACTGTGTTCGGTCCACTACTTGCGGCCGAAATACGTCCGTCAATTACGGACGTAATTAGTGTGTGTGCACATACCCTAAATCTCAGGTGACAACTAAGACATCGCACACTTTAGACTAGTGCACACTTACTTTTCTTACTAGCAGCAAAACAAATAATAACTTATCCGTGGAAAAAAATATCTCTTGACTTTTCCAAACACAAACGCACACTTCTTTATTACATAGTCATTCAAAAACTTACAACACCTTGCCCATCTCATCTATGTCTTGAGCTGGCTTGCTTTAGCTCTTCATACCCTCTAACTCCCTGGATATCTACCATATTCTTTTTTATAGGATGCAAATATCATATAAACATTGTAAATAGAACCTGATCCAAAAACGGATTGAAAAACTTTATGTATCAGTTTAGATCAATTGCACGAAAATCCCTCAGCTAAAAGAAAGAAAAAAAACATATAGCAAAAAAAATTTAGGTTTTGTCATTGCATGCAATAGGAAAACCATGACCAAAAATGAATAATTACTAAATAGCACTAAGGCTCCATGCACATGATTTTTCATCCGTAGTTATGGACCCATTCATTTCTATGGGCTACGGAGACCCTTCCGTATTTTTACGAATGGCAGCCTGTGCCGTAGAAATGATAGAACATGTCCTTTTTATAAGTCTATGGGTGCATCCGTAGCCGTCCGTAATTACTGAAGCATTGCTATGCGACGCCAGGGGATTACCCTAGATTTCTCCCTGCTTTTTTTTTTTTTTTTTACTCAATAAGTTTTTATTGAAAATTTTTCAACACATAAATAACAGACATTTGCATTCCAATGCGTAAAATGTGAAATACCAGCATTATCATACAAATACAATACAATAGTAATAACACAATACAAATGAAATAATACAATATCTCTCCTTCTGTATCATAGCGAGTGAATGCCTCTCGGGATCAAGTAGCCCCCTATGCAGAGTTCCCCTCTAAGAAATAAAGTTATGAACGCTACTCAACCATGGGCCCCATTCTATCTCGTATTTAGGGATTGAATGGTTCTTATGTGCCATCATTTTCTCAGGCGAGCATGTACTGTTGACATGTGCATTGATTTCTGTTATTGGGGGGATTGTTTGACTTTTCCAATGTCGGGTTATTACTAATTTGGTCGCGATAAATATATGTGCGGCTATTACTCTGTATTCCCTCGGAATATCTTTAATGTTTAGAAAGAGCAGTGCTAGCGATGGGGAAGGAACAAATGTAGTCCCTATAATGCCTGACAATAAAAGAAATTAGGCCTTCCAAAGATTTTTGAGCAGCGGACAGGTCCATAAAATATGTAACAGAGTCCCTCTACCTCCGCAATTTCTCCAACAGTAGTGAGAGGCATTCGGGTATATGCGTTGAAGCTTATCTGGAGTGTAATACCATCGGAGCATTGTCTTCATCACTGACTCATAATGAAGAGTACATTTACAGTGTTTCGCTACAAAAGTAAGTGCATAAATCCACTCCTGTGTAGAATATACACTCGTAAGTTCCTTTTCCCAGGCCAAAAATGAGGGAGACTTTTCAAATGTGTTCTTAAATCCCATAAGATCATATATAGGCCGCAATCCTTTAAGATGCGTCCCAGGTTGAGACCATAATCGGATTATATCCGCATTAGCTGTAACCTCAAATGGGCAATCCGCTTGCAAAAGATGCCTGATTCTGAGAAATTTATAAAATTCGGTGTTCGGGATACCAAACTTAGTGTGTAAGGAGTTAAATTGTACCATTTGGTTATGCTCCATTAGAGATATCATCTGTGTCAGACCCCTTATCTTCCAGGACCGAAGATCCAAGTCAGGTATAAGGAACTCTAGAACGTCTAACGGTGAATTTGGGAGTATAGAGAATGAAGATGTACTACACAAGGAGTGGAACTTTACCCAATTCTGTAAGGAAGTAGCTAGAAAATATGGCAGGGATGAATTTTGAGGTTTAGAGTGTAATTTTACTATTAGAAGAGCTTTTAAATTGTTTATAGGAGATACTGATGTTACAATGTGTACCCAATGTTTGGAAGTGTCTCCCTCCCACCAATACTTCAATTGGGATATCTGGGTGTATAGATAATAATGTTGAATATTGGGTAAACTCAAGCCACCATGTTTTTTCCCTTTATTCAATAACCGAGCCGCTATTCGCGGCCTACTCTTCTGCCAAATGTACGCGCTTACCAACTTATGTGCTTTATTGAAAAAGGATAAAGGCAGTTTTATCGGCAATGTCCGAAACAGGTATAATAACTTCGGGAGTACTAGAATTTTAAAAGCCGCTATACGTCCTATCCACGAGACTTCATGCGTTGCTAATTGTTTCAAATCTAGGTCTATTTGTGATAACATAGAATAATAATTGGCCTGATATAACTGCGAAAGTTTAGGAGTGATGTTTATCCCCAGGTATTTTATGTGTGTTTGTTGCCAATCTAACGGAAATTTCCCTCTCATAGATCCGAGGTCCGACAATGAGCAGTTCAGGGGTATAGCTTGTGATTTTCCCATATTAACTTTATAAAACGCTATCTGTCCAAATTTCTGTATGATCGTAAATGCAGCTGATAATGAGGTTTCTGGTTGTTCTAAGGTTAATATTATGTCGTCTGCGTATAGAGAAATGCAATGAGAACGTCCTCCTATTTTTATCCCTTGAATATCTTGGTGTTGTCTAATAGCTTGAGCTAAGGGCTCTATGGATAGGACAAAAATCAAAGGTGACAATGGGCAGCCTTGCCTTGTCCCATTCGTTATCTCGAAGTCCTCAGATAAAGCACCATTGACAAAAACTCTCGCCGACGGAACGGAATATAAAGCTTTAATTGCATTTGAAATAGAACCTTCAAATCCCATTTCCTCTAGGACCGCAAAGACAAATGACCAATTAACCCTATCGAAGGCTTTTTCGGCGTCTAGAGTTACCATAACAGCTTTAGTCCTTTTTCTGTCTACATAGTCTAAAATATTAAGAACCCTCCTGGTATTCTCCGGAGCCTGCCTACCTTTAACAAAACCGACCTGGTCTCTATTGACTAAAAGTGGGATCACGTCTGTCAAGCGGTTTTCCAAAACTTTAGCATAGATTTTTACGTCAGAGTTAAAGGGATCCTGTCATCAACATCTTACCTGTCAAACTCGCCTGACCCCTCAATGGCCGCAGCTGTCCAGAGTTCGTTCCTGTTCTCTTCTCTCCTGAAGTCCTCCTCTGTCAGTAAATATAGTCGTTTAAACTTTTCCCGCCTTTTATGGTAATTAGTTTTCCCTCTGGGACTCAGCTTCTTAACCCCGCCCACCGCCGGCACCTGTCCGGCCCTGACTGGCTAAGGAGCTGTCAATCAAAAAGAAGGAGGTGGAGTCCACTCTGAGACGCTGGAGGAATGAAAATCTGACTCTTTTCAGATGAAGATTTGACTCTTTTCTGCTCATTTGCATACGGCGTGGGACCACTGAAAAACGGAATACTAAAGTTACAGAGCTTACTTAGAACATATTGCTGGCTTTATAGCTAAAATGCTGGTGACAGGTTCCCTTTAAGGAGGGATATGGGCCTAAAGTTTTGTGGTGAGTCAGGTGTTTTCCCTGGTTTCGGAAGTGTCACTATCACTGCACTCAGCATTTCCTTTGGAAAAGAACCTTTCATAATGGCATGTTTCAGGATTTCAAACAAGTGAGGAAGAAGAGATTCTTCAAAAGTTTTATAATAGGCACCAGATAAGCCATCAGGTCCAGGGGCTTTATGTAACGGGAGAGCCCGGATAATTTTGGAGACCTCTATCTCTGATAAAGGGAGGTTTAGATCGGCCAATTGATGGGGTGATAGACGTGGGAGTTTTAAGTCAGTCAAGAAATCTTTGACGACCTGTTGGACTGGTTGTGGATTTGCTGTATGGGAGTGTAAATTATATAGGGATTCGTAGTATTCCTTAAATTTCTGTGCTATATCCCCAGTTGAATATATTTTAGTGGTTCCTAGGGGATCTTTGAGAAATGGTATCTTACTCTTCACGGCCCTGGCTTTTAATCTATGCACCAGAAGCTTACTGGCTTTATTATCTTGAGAGTAGTAATGTGCTTTTATAGATTGCAAATTCTTTTCATATTTATACATTAAACAATCCCCTCAATTTAATCCGAAGATTCCTTATCTTCTCAGTGTTGGCTTGGGAGATACTCGATTTGTTCAGGGCTTCTACCAGACGCAGTTGTGCTATTGTGTCATCAAATTGACTATCCCTTTCCTTCTTTGCTCTATGTCCCCACTTTATAAAAATACCTCTCATGTACGCTTTATGGGCGTTCCACAGAACAAAAGGGTCCCGTACAGAATTAACATTCAGTAGAAAATATTCTTCTATACCCTTGCGCAATTCGTCTTTGTACTTAGGGTGAGACATCAAATAGGCATTATTTCTCCATAAGAAATGTGAAGTTGTATTGTGAACTTCCCTAACACTCATAGTAATGGCTGCATGATCCGACCATTTAATCAGTTCAATAGAAGATTTTTCCACTTTCTGTATTAAAGAGCGACCGACTAGAAATAGATCTATGCGAGAATAGGACTTATGTACCGGAGAGTAAAAGGAATAATCCCTTTTTGAGTCGTGTTGAATGCGCCAGATATCATATACATCTTCCCTAAGTAAGACAGGGGCTAGAGATTGGTAATGGGTTTTATGGTCACTCGTGGAGTCCATTGTGGGATCGTGTATGGTATTGAAGTCCCCACATACCACTAGTTCTCCTCGTTTAACCTTGTTAATCTTACAAAATAATTTGTTAAGGAAGCGGATTTGATGTGTGTTTGGGACATATGCAACCACTATTGTAAATAACACATTATTGAGCTCTCCTATCTGGATAATATATCTCCCCCCCAGATCTAGGAAAGACGTTATTGGAGTAAATGCGACTGTGTTCCTTATTGCTAGGAGTACCCCTCTTTGTTTTTTAGTGTAATGAGAGAGGATAATTTTAGGAAATTGAGGGTGTTTTATTCTATGTGCATCTTGTTCTAATATATGAGTCTCTTGTGCACAGAGTATATCCCCTTTCAGGGAAAGAGCTTCTTTCCACATAAACACTCTTTTATGGGGACTGTTTAAACCTTTTACATTTATAGAGACAAACT